>NW_026618602.1:0-11523 GCF_000801105.2 Raphanus sativus
TGTTTATTGGAGTTTTTATTCTCAGTCATCTAACAGTCGCCTTCTCTTCTCCAGAAATCTATAGGCAGAAGCTTCAACAGTATGTTACTGGTGGAGAGCTGAGCGATGACAATGTTGCTGCTTTGTTAAGGTTAAGAGTCATGCTCTGCATTCCTCAGCAAACTATTGAAGCAGCTCATGCAGAAATCTGTGGAAGCATATTTGAAAAGGTAAACCAGCTTATAAGCCCCCTTCTGTATCCCTGTTAGTTCCCATTGTCTTTCGTCTTGGCACTGCAATTTCACCGCTGTCTTTTTGAAAAACTCTAGTGTTAATATTTAATAGTACGTATTTACCTGTTTTCAATCCGTTTCCAATAACTTCATGTCGGCCACATCTCAACTTAATTGCCTTGTTACCGGACGATTTGCGTACAGATACTTATTCGTTACATTTTTCCAGGTTGTCAGAGAAGCAATTTCTTCTGGAGTTGATGGTTATGATGCTGAAACTCGCAAATCAGTAAGAAAGGCTGCTCATGGTCTTCGGTTATCCAGAGAGACTGCCATGTCTATTGCTAGCAAGGCTGTGAGTATCATTCTCTTTGCTTTTCCCATGTTTTCTACTAGGATTTGGTGTCTCTGATAGAAACGAAGAATCCTCATTGATGCAGGCCCGTAGGGTTTTCACAAACTATATCAGACGAGCAAGGGCGGCAGAGAACCGCACCGAGTCAGCAAAGGAGCTCAAGAAAATGATTGCTTTCAACACGTTAGTTGTGACTGAAATGGTGGCTGACATTAAGGGAGAATCTTCTGACAAGGAACCTGAAGAGCCTGTTCAAGTGAAAGCAGAAGATGGCGAAGATGAGGAATGGGGATCCCTTGAATCGCTCAAAAAGACAAGACCTGACAAAGAACTCTCCGAGAAGATGGGAAAGCCTGGCCAGACTGAGATAACTCTCAAAGATGACCTTCCCGACAGAGACAGGATCGATCTCTACAAAACGTACCTGCTCTACTGTGTAACGGGAGAGGTCACAAGAATCCCGTTTGGCGCTCAGATCACAACAAAGAGAGACGACTCAGAGTACTTACTTCTCAATCAGCTCGGTGGGATTCTCGGATTGACTTCGAAAGAAATAGTCAACATTCACGTAGGTTTAGCCGAGCAGGCTTTCAGGCAACAAGCTGAAGTGATTTTAGCTGATGGGCAACTGACAAAAGCTAGAGTAGAGCAGTTAGACGAGCTGCAGAAACAAGTTGGGTTACCTCAGCCACAAGCTGAGAAGGTTATAAAGAACATAACGACCACAAAAATGGCGAACGCCATAGAAACTGCTGTTAACCAAGGAAGACTGAACATAAAGCAAATACGTGAGCTCAAGGAAGCAAACGTCAGCCTAGACAGCATGATCGCTGTGAGTCTGAGAGAGAAGCTATTCAAGAAGACGGTGAATGATATATTCTCATCAGGAACAGGCGAGTTCGATGAAACGGAAGTCTACGAGACCATCCCATCTGATCTCAGTATCGATGCTGAAAAGGCGAAAAGCGTTGTCCATGATCTTGCTAGGAGTAGACTGTCAAACTCCCTGATCCAATCCGTAGCATTACTCAGGCAAAGAAACCGTAAAGGAGTGGTATGCAAATCTTCCTCTCTTTCTCTCTTATCTTGACATAAGCACTTAGATATATCAGACTGATTTGGTGCATGCTTCTTCTATGTGTGTTAGGTCTCGTCGTTGAATGATTTACTCGCATGCGACAAAGCTGTACCGGCTGAGCCACTGTCATGGGAAGTCTCAGAGGAACTGTCTGATCTGTATGACATTTATTCAAAGAGTGATCCCAAACCTGCGCCTGAAAAAGTGTCGAGGCTACAATATCTACTGGGGATAGATGATTCAACTGCAACTGCCCTCCGTGAGATGGAAGATGGGGTGTTCTCTTCAGCTGCAGAAGAGGGCAACTTTGTCTTCTAAATCTTTTGATGAATATGTCTTTAGCTTTTGAAAACGATTTGATTGAGAGATGAAAAATGATTTTTGAATTCTTAAGTTTTTGCAAAGCCTGTGAAAAATGTTGTATCACAACAAAACATGATCTGATTGGCAAAATTTGAAAAAAAAGAAATTGCAAACAAAAATGTTTAACGATGTGAAATCACCACTAGATTCTCCAATCTGCAGATAAAAGGGCAGTTAAGTTTGTTACACTGATTATCAGAGGCGAAGACCTTTCTTGCTGTTTACTTCTTTCAAACAGCAATGCATGTCGTTTTGGCAACATTTCACATTTGATATTGCGTTTTAGTGATTTTTCCTTTTTATTTTTAATATAATAAAACGAAAATTCAGGAGAGGGCAATAGCGGCGGAATCGGATTCATTGCGTACAGCAGCAAGACCTAACCAACAAGGAGATACCCTTAACTGCAGCTGCTACGCTTCTTCACGAGTCGCTCTATCTTCTTAGAACGAGAACAATGCCTGAGACGAAAGCCGTTTCGACCTTGGACAATGTAGTGGTGAAGTCACCCAACGATCGGAGACTATACAGAGTCATTGAATTGGAGAACGGATTGTCTGCTCTCCTCATTCACGATCCAGACATTTATCCCGAAGGCTTCCCGGCGGATGGCCAGATTCAAATGGATGAAGACGACGAGGAGGACGGAGAAGAAGAAGAAGAAGAAGATAGTGACGGAAGCTATGAAGATGATGAAGATGACGAGGAAGATGAGGAAGGAGATGAGGATGAAGTAGAAGGGAAAGGAGATCACCACACCAAAAAGGTTTTTTCGATTTAAGATATTAGAATCCTTTCTTACTCTTTGTCAAATTTTGATTTTGAACTCGTATGGCGTTTCAGGCAGCTGCGGCTATGTGCGTTGCAATGGGTAGCTTCTTGGATCCTCCGGAGGCGCAAGGCTTGGCTCATTTTCTCGGTATTTTCCATATTTCTCTGAGTTTTTTACTACAGTTTGACTATTTGAATCACTCTCTCATGTTTATGTTTTGTGCAGAGCACATGCTTTTTATGGGTAGCACCGAGTTCCCCGATGAGAATGAAGTAAGCATAATGGATGATTGATTACATCTTTTCAACGATTAATTCTTAAATTTGTTTTGTTAGAATTATGTATCTTTTGGGTTGACTTTGTTTTTTTTGGCTTCTAGTATGATAGCTACTTGTCTAAGCATGGAGGATCCTCTAACGCCTACACCGAAATGGAGCATACTTGCTATCACTTTGAAGTCAAAAGAGAGTTCCTTCAAGGCGCCTTGAAAAGGTACTAAATTTGGTTTTGGTTGCGCTGCTAGCTTCAGTTGTCTTTGACTCTTTGTAATTGTCAACTGCTGTAAAATTACCAAGGAAGGCGATATATATGATGTTTTGGTTATGCCTGCGTCGAGTTTGTTATGCATTTTTTTTAATTTCAGTTTTATGATGATACAGTTACAGTAAAGGAATATGCATAGTCTATATATCCTTCTTGATCCTTAAACGTTAATGCTGTCCCTAATATCTCTTCACTTGCATTTCACCTAAATCATTTGCTGTAGAACATTTTCCGTAGGCAATATTTGAGCCTGCTGTTAGGTTTAATCTTTCCTTTTTTTTTGCTTTTTTTGTTTTGTTCTTTGGAACAGTTATTTGACCTTAGTTTGTCTTCTTGTTAAATAGGTTCTCTCAGTTCTTTGTTGCACCGCTCATGAAGACTGAAGCCATGGAACGAGAAGTCCTTGCTGTTGATTCAGGTATTGCCTGTTAATCATAATCTCTCGAAACATTCATCTTCAATCAACATTCAAATAAATTAACCTCTTATATAGTTAAAAACTGTCTTGCTAACAAGATCCAAACTTATAGAATTTAACCAGGCCCTCCAAAATGATGCATGCCGTCTGCAGCAGTTACAGTGCTATACGTCTGGAAAGGGTCATCCTTTTAATAGGTTCTCATGGGGTAAGGACTTGTCGGTGTAACTTTCTTGCCGCACTTAAAAATAATCATGCAATAGTTAATGTTAATCTGTCCCTTTGTGTGCTCTGTAAGGTAACAAGAAGAGCTTGAGTGGTGCAATGGAAAACGGGGTTGATCTACGGGAATGCATCGTGAAATTATACAAGGAATATTACCGCGGTGGATTGATGAAACTCGTCGTCATTGGAGGAGGTATTTTCTTTAGGTTTATGATGTGTTTGGCTCTAATACTTTGGACAAAAATTATTTGGATTCATATACATTGGCTTTTGTTGCTCTTGAGTTTATTGTAATTTTACGGTTACCTATAAAATCTTGCAGAATCTCTCGATATACTTGAAAGCTGGGTTGTAGAACTGTTTGGCGATGTTAAAAAAGGATCCAAAATTAGGCCAACACTGGAGGCAAAAGGTCCTATCTGGGAAGGGGGTAAATTATATCGCCTAGAAGCCGTTAAAGATGTTCATACTCTTGATTTGACATGGACTCTCCCTCCTCTTCGCCAAGCCTATGTGAAGAAGCCGGAGGACTATCTAGCACATCTACTAGGACATGGTGAGTAATCACATCCCTTTTTATCGTTTATATATTGTTTCTTAAAGCGTGCTTGTGCATGTAAACTGCATACTGAAGAATGCTGTTTATACCATTATCTTGTTAGAGGGCAAAGGAAGTCTTCTATCATTCCTTAAAGGTAAGGGCTGGGCGACCTCGCTATCTGCTGGTGTTGGAGATGATGGAATTAACCGCTCGTCTTTGGCCTATGTTTTCGGAATGTCCATAAATCTCACTGACTCTGGTTTAGAGAAGGTATGTGATTATCTTTTAACTAAGTTAATGCAGGGGTTATTTCAATCGTTTTGAACTGTATATAGCTTTATTTACTGTTGTTCTTCTCTATTTTTAATTTGTTATGGTACTCATTGGACCTTATGACAACTTCTATAAACAGATTTATGACATCATTGGTTACGTCTATCAATATCTCAAGTTACTGCGTAATGCGTCACCACAAGAATGGATATTCAAGGAACTCCAAGATATTGGGAACATGGACTTTAGATATGCCGAGGAGCAGGCTGCAGATGATTATGCTGCTGAGCTTTCAGGTTTGTACTTACATGGTCATTCGTCTAGTTTTTTTGAGGCATTAATAGTGGTTAACTTATATGTTGGGATGTAAAGCCTAAATATTTCAGAATTTATCATGTATTGATGATGCATCATGGGGTTAATAAGTAACCATTGAATGTGTTATTGTGCAGAGAATATGCTTGCTTATCCGGTTGAGGACATTATTTATGGTGATTATGTATACCAGACATGGGATCCAAAAATGATAGAAGATCTCATGGGTTTCTTCATACCAAAAAACATGAGGATTGATGTTGTTTCAAAATCCATCAAGTCAGAAGGTACTTTAGAGATTTGTTGAGTCTTATAACTTTTTTGGATTGCATATTTCTCACTATCTTTCTCTTGAAAACTTCCTTGTTTCAGAGTTCCAAACTGAGCCTTGGTTCGGTTCTCATTACATAGAAGAAGTTGTTCCATTGGCGTTGATGGAAACATGGAGCAATCCTTCAGAAGTGGATAAATCTTTGCATCTCCCTTCAGAGAACCAATTCATCCCTTCTGATTTTTCCATCCGAGCTATTAATTCTGATGGAGATCCCAAAAGTCAGTCTCCCCCTAGATGTATAATTGATGAACCGTTGATGAAGTTCTGGTACAAGCTTGACGAAACGTTCAAGGTTCCCCGTGCAAATACATACTTCCGCATAAATTTGAAGGGGGCATATGGCAGTGTGAAGAACTGCCTTTTGACGGAATTATTTATCAACCTTCTGAAAGATGATCTAAATGAGATCATATACCAGGCAAGTCCCTACCTTTCAGGATGATCTTTTTATATGTTTTTGTTTTTTTACTGACTTTAGTATCTGATTTTTTTTGCAGGCCAGTATAGCAAAACTTGAAACTTCTTTATCTATGTATGGTGATAAACTAGAGCTTAAAGTGTATGGGTTTAACGAAAAAATTCCAGCTCTCTTATCAAAAATCTTAGCCATAGCCAAATCCTTCATGCCAAGCCTGGACCGATTTAAGGTATGTGAAATTTGAATGTATAATTGTCATGCTTTTTAGTCTCAGTCTCCTCATTCTTTTTCTCTATCTAACGTTGCAGGTTATAAAAGAAAACATGGAGAGAGGGCTTAGAAATACCAATATGAAGCCTTTGAACCACTCCACATACTTGAGACTGCAACTCTTGTGTAAACGAATCTATGACAGCGACGAGAAGTTGTCTGTACTAAATGATTCGTCTCTCACTGACCTCAACAGCTTCATTCCTGAAGTCCGCTCTCAGGTAACATGCAACAACCAGGATTTCCGTTTTACTTAACACTCAACTACTTGCCTTTGCGATTGTTCTCTGGTTTTTGTTTAAATCGAGCAAAGGTTAGATAAAACGTTTGTTATGCTTGCAGATATTTATTGAGGCTCTGTGCCATGGTAATTTGTCGGAAGACGAAGCAGTAAACATATCAAACATATTCAAAAACAGTTTGACAGTTGAGCCGCTCCCAGTCAAGTCCAGACATGGAGAGCAGATAACGTGCTTCCCTCTGAGTGCCAAACTTGTAAGAGATGTCAATGTGAAGAACAATTCGGAAACGAACTCAGTAGTCGAGGTAAAACGAAAAAAATGACTGTTCTTGTGATGCGAGTCAGCTAAGTAGAAGCTATAGTAGGTTTCTCGGAGATAGTCATGGTTTTGAATTCGAACCTTAATCCTGTTTTGCAGCTTTACTATCAAATCGAGCCAGAGGAAGCTAAGTCAACAAGAATGAAAGCTGTGGTGGATCTCTTTAGTGAAATCATAGAAGAGCCATTGTTCAATCAGTTGAGGTTAGTCATCACATGTTTATCAAGCTTGTTTTACAGATCAAATAGTCTCTCATATATAAAAAAAAGTCTCTCAAATAGGAGCAGCTTGGTTATGTTGTCGAGTGTGGTTATGTAATAATGCGTTTTGGTTGTAGGACAAAGGAGCAGCTTGGTTATGTTGTCGAGTGTGGTCCTCGCTTAACTTACCGTGTCCACGGATTCTGTTTCTGTGTTCAATCTTCCAAGTACGGTCCAGTTCATTTGCTCGGGAGAATCGACAATTTCATAAAAGACATTGAAGGGATGCTGGTAAGTTTGTAAAAAAGAAAAGATATTAAGATTTGTTAAAGCTTTTTCCGTTTCATTCCACAAATGTTTGTTTGGGTTTTAATTGCAGGAACAACTGGATGAAGAATCCTTTGAAGATTATCGAAGTGGTCTGATTGGTAAATTGTTGGAAAAGGATCCCTCTCTCTTGTCTGAGACAAATGAGTTATGGAGTCAGATTGTTGACAAAAGGTAAAAGATCTCAAGGGTTTTGAAGTATGAGATGTGTATATTTTATATAAAAGGTCAATCCACTGACAGGATAGAGTAAACTATGATGTCACAGGTACATGTTTGATTACTCCCAGAAAGAAGCAGAAGAACTAAGAAGCATAGAGAAGAAAGATGTCATCAGTTGGTACAGAACCTACTTCAAAGAATCATCACCTAAATCACGAAGGCTTGCGGTGAGGGTGTGGGGATGCAACACCAATATGAAGGAAACTCAGACAGATACCAAGTCGGTGCAGGTCATCGCAGACGCTGTGGCTTTCAAGTCAACTTCAAAGTTTTACCCAAGCCTCTGCTAATAACACAACACAAGAGTTTTGCTTGGTCTATTTTTTTTTTGTTCTCTCTTTGATATTTTCATTAAACTCCATTTTATTAAATACCCAAAACCGTTATACTTTGAGAAAAATACCAAAATGTCGGTTTTTGTTATGATTTGAGGATATGTATTTAAATTATGCTTTGTCGGTTGGTTGGCCGGCTTGTGACATTTTCTAATGAATTAGATTTAGCATATTTTTTTATGTTCTTTAATATTTGAATTTTTCATATTAAATCCAGAAATTAAGAATATATTTAAAGTTTCAGTTAAAATCATACAACTAACGTAAAAAGTTTTTATGATATAAATAGCTTACAAAAATATAAATCTCACCCAAAACACTGATTAAAAATTAAAACCATTAGATTACGTCAAACTCTAGTACACTAACCCAAATTTCGTTCTTTAAATATTAATTCTAAATCTTAATCGTTAAATGTAACTATAAAATAATTTTCAAGTTTTCAATTAGTATTATTTTGATATTTTGAGCTAATTTTGGAATAGAAAAATGTTCAATATTATTTAAGGATATTTCTCTCTTATATAATATATCAACTAGAAATTTGAAAACGTCATATACTTTTTTAAAAATATTATTCATTTCGTTTTTAGAAAATATTTGTTGTTTCAAAATAGATGAAATTTTGATATTTTATATTATTTTTAGTTTTACTGAAATATAACTAATTAGGTTTTGCAGTTTTTTCAATGACTTGTTGAATGATTTTTAAATTATATTTTTATAATTACTTTTGAAAGATTTTTTTTAAAAAAATTTTGTACATCAAGAAGTACAGTATTACTCCCTCCGTTTCATAATAAGTGTCGTTGTAGAGATTTTTTTTCGTTGCAAAATAAGTGTCGTTTTCGAATTTCAATGCAGAATTTATTAATTTTATTCTGTATTTTATTTTTCTATTGGTTGAGATACATGAGTAATGATGTTTTTGTATGGAAAATATGCAAAATTTAATGATTTCTTAATCCGTGTGCACGACTCTAAAATGACATTTATTCAGAAATAGAGGGAGTAGTATTTTATAAAACTCTCAAACACAGTTAATATAGTTTCCCATAAAAAAGCAGCATTACCTTGATTTAACCCGCGGTTAATTTCTGGTGGGGCCTATAAGTATAAACATAGAAAGCCAAACTCTCTCTCACTATTTTCCTCTGAACGGTGGTGGTGAGTGGCAGACCACCATCAGATTTTGGATTCTCTCTATTATACACAGATTCTGAATCTCTTCTCCTCCGTCGAAGTTTTGAATTATCTCTCTCTCTCTATCCTTCGCCCGTGAGCTTTCCCTCTCCCTCTTATCTTCTCCGTCTTTCATTTCGCGCCTCCTCAATTTCCGTTCAACTAATATTCTGATCTCTCTGTCGCATCATTGTAGGAACCTTATTTCACTACGATAGGGACAACTGATATTTATAAAAATAATAAGAACAAAAAACAAAAAATACAATACCGAAACAAATGAATGAAGAAAAAATTGCAGAGTCGAGATGGTTATTCTCTTTCCTTAAATCTTTAAACGCCCCGTAGTGTGACGGTTGCATAGCGCTCAGATTCCCAGGATACAACTGCAGCATTGTTTCTGTTTACCATCACCGAAAAACAGAATCTATCGACCCTAGTTTTGTGTTGCACTCTCAGACTCAAGAAATAAAAATACTAACATGACTATTCAATATAGGAGAATGTGGTTTTTCTTTTGGTGTTGGATGTGTGTCCTTTTCTACATTGCCATGAGGTTTTATATAGAAAATGATGAGAAGCACAAGTTTCATTTTTCAACATAACATGAAACCTCCCATGGTGCACTAATGGAGTCTTTATTTTTTGTCATTATTATGTGAATTCATTTCACATTTTGACCAAGAAATTAAAGAGTATAATTATTACTATTTGACTCATTCAAACAAAATAATATACTTTAAAAGGATTTCTTTTTTATATTTTATCAATATAAAAGATCACATATATTTGGTTTATAAGATTAAGTTAATGAACATGAAGTCCAACTAACAAATCAAAACCCAAATCCAAATATCTAATGTGTATATTTGTAACTTTATACAAGTTTCTCAAATCACACACATTAGACCTCCATTTCTCATTCACACTAAATCTATTTTTAGCATATAAATACATTGCTAAAAAAATAGTTCCAACAATCCCCCACATGAATAGAAATGCATCTAGACACTAGACGACTCGACAGACTTGACTTCCTAAACAACACTCGACAAGACTCAACAAGACTCAACTAAGGACTTTTGAGAGTACAAACGAGAAATTCACTGAATGATGAGTTGGTAGCAATTTTTCAGCCTTGAACCAGTCATTGTTAATAGCTATCGGATTTACTCGGCCAGGAGGTGGCCATGATGTCTTGAACCTCCCGGGCTTTGGTGTAAACCTAGACAATAGCTAAAACACAGTTTCATTCTCTCACAAAACCAATTTCTCTATTGTGTTCATTTTGGCCGTGAACATTCCTGGTAATCATGAGTGAACTTTAGAGAATATAGCCATTTTATTCTCCTAGAAACGGCCCCATTTCACACCCACAAGGTGATTTGCCATTAGTTTTGTTTAGAGGAGTATCATGTACTACTCCATTCATATCTCAAAACAATTGGCACAAATCATTAAAAACAAATGCTTATCCTCTATTCCTTACATGTAGCACTGTTTAATCATCCTAGGAACTGGGTATAGACCGAAGTCTTACAGTGCTTTGGGCAGATTTAGTTTGACTTAGTTGTCTCCTTGAACCTATTTCTTGGGATCTCCAATCTGATAAGTAGAGTTACCGCCAAACCTCATCTTAGTTCATAGGCTAAACCTATTCCTCTTGATGATATTACAATTTGATCTCATGACACACCTTTATTAACAGGATCCTAGGTTGTCATCACATTGAACATAATCTCTTGAGATTAGTCTAGATCAATTGTCTAATGATTTTTGTCATCTTTTTTCAAGATACAATTAATCATTATACACAACAAACTTAGTGTATGACACTAGTTTTTTTTTCTAAAAAAAATCATATTTTGATAACTATCATTAAGTTCGTTTGGCCTCTTGCCAATGACTTTATATGGTAAGCAAAGCTTCCCCCACATTTCTTGAGATAGTTCAAAAACATGCATATTTACATTTAACATCTCTTAAGAGTTTAGAAAGTTAATCTACAACTCCTTTAGATTTAAATGAATAATAAAAACAATTTCAAAAAATTGTTACAATTTTCTTTAAAATGTATTTCATTTTCAGAAAATCACATTTTAGATACAACTATTTTCATAGTTCTCTCAAGTTGATTTATAAATCTAACTTGTATATATTTTGAATTAATTTTCCAAAACATATTTTTGCTTTTAGCAATTATACATATCATTATATGATATTGTTTGTACCATCAAAACCATAATTTTCTATGATTATTCTCAACCATATTGATTTTAGAAACTCCAATACACATGTCAGTTTCAGTCATATTGGTCTAAAAAATTCTCATTGGTTTTGCATGGTCAACCTTTTTAAAAGGTGCATTTAAGCATTGACGAAATACAAATATTTTGATCAATATCAACAAATATTTTATTTCTTACGGCAAATGATTTATATGTGGCAGACCTGGCGAAACTAGTTTTGTGTTGTACTCTCAGACACAAAAATAAAAAAATACTAACATGACTATTCAATATAGGAGAATGTGGTTTTTCTTTTGGTATTTGATGTGTCTCTTTTTCTACATTGCCATGA
>NW_026618603.1:0-11502 GCF_000801105.2 Raphanus sativus
TGTCTCAATTGTTTTCTTTAAAGTTCCAAGTTATCTGATACTCCCTCCGTTTCAATTTATTTGTCGTTCTAAACTTCGGCACACAGATTAATAAAATATTTAATTTTGTATATTTACTAGATAAAAACATCATTACCAATACACCTAATTAGATTTCAACCAATAGAAAAATAGATTAGATTAAAAAGTCAATAAATTTTGCATTGAAATCATAAAACGACACTTATTTTGAAACGAAAATTTTGCTCCAAAACGACATATAATTTGAAACGGAGGGAGTATTAAAGAATTGGTTTTTTTACAAATTATGCTGTCTAATTGTATAGCTATTTTTTAACCCCTAATAATGTTCTGTATCGTTTCTCAAGGTTATAAACAACCACAGTGGCAATCTCGAGCACTGCAAAATCCTGCATATGACACCCCAAACTCAAGATGGTACGTTAGCAACTTGGATCCAATCATTGATCCATGTGAAACACACTACAAATCTCGGACTTGAGAGATTTCGTGTTTATCGTGGTGAGAAAGCTTGTGTGCTCCACTTACCCCCAAACATATTTTCACATCCAAGGCTAACATCACTCCTCCTGGCTCGATACAAATTCGAGTTTGCACATGCCTTTAACAATTGCAGTAACCTCATGACTCTTAAACTTTATAAAATCAAAGTTGCAGTTGATGTGCTCAACACAGTCATTGCATCGTGCCCCTCCCTCAAGATGCTGGTACTAGAAATCTTATCGTGCAGCCAAACTGGATGGTTAAAGATTCATAACGACAACTTAAAGTTTGTGCATCTGAATTGCCCTGAAATTGATAACATTGAAGTGTCTGCGGCTCTTCTGGACATATTCTCTGTTCATGATATTGAACTTGGGAGAGCGAGTAATATTGTTCTTGATGCCCCAAGATTACTCCAGTTTGGTAGAAGAATGTGGAAGGTACATCAGAGTTTGCCTCACATAGTCTACAATATCTCATGCGACACTCAGGTACAAGCACACACAATTGCATTAACACACACACACACGCACACACACACACACATATATGCATAAGTTAGAATATTCTTTATCGTGCTTAGTTTTCTTATTTGAATTGAAGGGGAATGAAAACATTGGGCATGAATTTGTGACGAACATAGAAAATTACTTCCTGGTTGTGTTTGCAACTATGGCGGTGAATGTGGATATGGTGAATCCAAAAGAAGTTTACATGCTAAAGCAAGTTTTAGATGCATGGGCTAGAGATTTGCAAATGCTCGAGATCTTCTTTAAGGTATATTCATTTTATGCATCAGTTCTTATTGGAATAAAGTTGATCAATGTTTCTTATAAAACCTGATACATGTTTGTACGTGCGTTTGTTCTTGTATATGTAGGATAACGATATTGACAAGAAAGAAGGTGAATCTTCTATTGATGGAAAACAAAATAAGTGGGGGAATTGGTTTCTCGATGTTGATTTCCGTGTGAGGAGTGTGTGTTTGTATAACTTCAATGGTTTGGATGAGGATGAATTTGCTTTAGCTGCAAGTTTCGTGATACAAGGGAAGATGATGGAAAATTTGATGATCGAGACGTCTTCGCTTCCAGCAAACAAAAAGTTGGCAGTGGATACTGCAGTGGCAAAATTGATGGAACTTCCAAAAGGTAACAACGTGCTTATTATTGAATGCATTTGATTGAATTTGGTTCAATCTAGTTATTGAGTCATTTGAACAAATCCAAAGTTTCCTTTTATTTGAGTAAAGAACATTGCATGGTTTAAACATTCGAGTAATTTGTGGTGATTTTATGTTATTAATATTTGGGATTTGTCTTGTATTAATCTGAATACTATGATTTGTTCCATTGAGTCATTATATCGTGATCAATACTTTATCCCTTTTGAAAACACGTTAATTGCTCTGAAAAGTATTTTCATTTATATTATACTGCTGAATGCTGACAAGAACCAACATAACATTAGAAAAGTTATGTAAACTTTTGAATTTTTAAAAAACTTAATTTGGCCTCTGCATCAAATTCTATTTGTTAGAAACAGTTTAGGGTTATAACAATACAAATATAAGATTTCTAAAAACGTACGTGAAAACTTGTAGTAAGCTCTTCCAGTAACTGGATTGGTGCAGCAATCGTTGACCATTTTAGTATAAAGTTAGTTTCCATTTTTTGATATTTGGACCTTAAAACCCTAACATGAATGATGAATCAACCTATCTCCCCTTCAAAAGCACAAAACATAAGTCTCTCTTTCCCCGTGAGAGTGTCCTCCATCTGCTTATGAACCCCACAACATTTCTCAATGTTTCTTACATTTAAACTTGTTGGTAGCTCAATCATTATATACGGGTTTACCACATCATCATGCAATTGCATATTTGCATTAGAGACGAAGAGAATACTAAAATAACCTGCTAAGGCTTCCCTCCCATAATTTATGGGTTAAGCAAACAAAAATGTAAATAATTGGAGACGAATCTACAAAGCCTGGTCTCAAGTAGAGTGTAACCATGAGTTATCAAGAAGTGACGAGAGATATTTGGACCAGAATCTACAAAGCCTGGTCTCAGAGCACCCACTTTCATCTCATGTGCAAACTAAAACAAACAAAAAGCTGAGGCTTGCATTAAAAGACAACATTTCCTTGTTATGATATTGATGACAACAAGTAATGAGAGTATCTTCGGTGGATACACATATAGTTCTAGAATAAACCATACATTCCATTAATAAAAGTAAAATCATCACTACTTCATATTGCTCCTCCGCCGCCGAGTCCAGGTTTCCCGGCGGTCTATTGGGATACACATTAACGTCAATCATCGCCGACTCATCAGCCACGTCATCGTACGGATTCAACGAAGTGTTGTGTTCCGAGTATTCTATCGTTGCCCCTTCCTCTTCCGAAGGGTGATGACTTCTAACATCCACCCAACCATCCGATTCCCAATTTGCCCCTCTGCTCGTCTCTATTTTACAGATTCTTGCCATCGCCGCAAATTTGAGTTTCGAAGTCAACTCGCTTCTCTCTACTTCCTCTTCTTCTTCGTCCGAGTTAACCCAGTCCAGTACATAACGCGGAGATGACTCAGCGTGAGACGAGTCGTGAGATTCAGACAGAAACGGATGCTGCAAAAGCTGATCGCAACTCCATCGCTGACTCATGTCTCGCTTCAGACACTTGTCTAAAAAGTCCCGTCCCGTATCCGACAGCTTCACCGGGAGAACCGGTAACTCGTCGGAGAAACCGATTCGACTCAGCGAGTCAACCCCGAGATCTTCCCAGGCGGGTTTACCGGTGAGCATCTCGATGACAGTGCAGCCAAGAGACCACACGTCGCTCTCCGGCCCTTGGTACTCTCCTCTGATCACCTCCGGAGCCATCCAAAGAGGACTTCCACGTGGCGTGATCTGAGCCGTAGCCCTCTGTTTGCTGACTCCGATCGCCGATCCGAAATCCGCTAGCTTGACTCCGGAGCTCCGGCTGATGATGAGCACGTTCCTGGCCTTGACGTCGCAGTGAACGTATCCTTCCGAGTGGACGTGGCGGAGAGCGGAGACGAGACACGCCGTGTAACGCCGCAGAAGAGCCTCGTCGATTCCGTTTTTAGCCACGTCACCATCCGGGAGATACTCCAAGTGGAGGTTACGAAACGACGTCGTTCCTTCTTTCGAGACTCCGTCGCCAAGGAACCGCACTATGTGAGGATGAGGCTTGAGCGAGCGGAGAACGGTGATTTCGTTCTCTAGAGACTCTAACTGAGCGGGAAGACACGTGGCGAGATCCACGGACTTCACGGCGAAAACTTCGCCGTCTGTTTTGCTGATCGCCGTGCTGACTGCACCGAAACAACCTCTTCCTACGCAGGTACCACGGACCCAAGAAGATGACATTGAAGATAAAGAAGAAGTGTTTTTGATGCTCTGTTTCTCCATGTGTGCCAACTTTCATATCTCGTCCTTACGAGACACGAAGCTATTTATATGTGTGTTTCCGAAATTTAAAGACAGAAAATGTGAACGTGAAATAAAGTTGCAATTGTTTTTCTTTGTTGCTGACATGGACAATTGTCCTTTCGATTTGCAAAGTTTCATCTTCTTTTACTAATTTCCCACGTGGATATGTCATGTACAACACAAATTCTCATGTCTATCACTTCATTTTTTCACAAATTCTACTATGTTCGGTCGTCAGATTTTAGATTTGAACGATTAAGATATATATATACAGAATAAGATCTTAATTTATTAATCAAATGCAAATTCTTACATTGATCAAATGGTTTGTTCATTAGGTGTTTTGAAAAAAGAAATGATAATTTAAAATTAAGTAGAAAGGTTGCATGGCACTACGGACACTTGGAAAAGTTATCGGGATATTTGTAAGAATCAATGCACTTGCCAATGCTCCTTAGTCCTTATCCTACAAGAATCAAGTTGCGTTTGGTATCTGTCTCTTGATTTTTTACTCCCACGAAAGATATATTTACTGTCGCACTCTTTACGCAATCGTTTTGGTTCTTATAACTTCAACATTTTAAAATACTATGTAGAGTTATTAGACAAATGACAGGATCACGTTGATCCAATCACTCAGACAAATCGTGGAGGAGAC
Organism: Raphanus sativus; assembly: GCF_000801105.2. NCBI lineage: Eukaryota > Viridiplantae > Streptophyta > Magnoliopsida > Brassicales > Brassicaceae > Raphanus > Raphanus sativus. The sequence continues at coordinate 4,624 of NW_026618603.1, forward strand.
AAATGAGCACTTAAAACGTGCCAATAGATATGGACTGCTTGATGTCTTTTCACATTTCTTCGGTTTGTGCTATTATTTTGATTCTTTACGATCAGACATGGAATATACGGTAGCCGATGTACAAATCATTAGCAAAGGATTCATGAATCTAAACCATGTCTAGCCAATCATTAGGCAGGTATATAAATATAATTATTTTCGGCTGCTCAGTAAAAAAAAGAATTATTTTCGACACGGTGCACAGTAACATGATATGTGTGCAAAGTGATAATATCAGGATCAATATCCGGAATGGTCAAAAGGGGCGAGAGGTTGCCGAAAGAGAGTAGATTTCAAGACGGTGGTCCATGTGGCATGAAACCATTGGTTGATGATCTCCAGTTGTCTGAACACAGATATTGGGAACTGACGTGCTCTATCAGGCTCCACGCATAGTGAAAGTATTACTAAATTATTTGTCGTTGGGATCATCAAGCACAAGAACTTACTCTAAAACGTTATCCAAAGATATCACGGAGATGCCAAGTTGGATAGGAAGATTGAAAAGGATAAAGACTGGTATTTTTAACTTTTATTTGAAGAGATGGCTGTTAAGAACATTTGAAAAATTAAAGGGCTATTTGAGATATCTTTCCAGTATAAAATCCATCATATATATGTATTTATTTTTTGAGAAATACGTATAGGGTTGATTATGTATATAGCTCTCCCGGTCTTTAGATCTGCATACCCAAAAAAAAAACACACCGCAACAATTTCTTTAATTTGTTTGTTGTTTGCCTGGCAAATCTTTAACTTTCCGATCGAGAACGTGAAATGCCTATGTTAACGGTCCACCACTTGTTCAATATCCTCTTAGGAGTTAGGGCAGCTATTTCCTTATATATCTTTGTGCGAAAGAATTACTTGAAATGTCCAAAAGATAAGATACTGTATGGAGATTTTGGGGGCCCGTACCATCTTTTCCAACCTAGGTATACATGCAAAAGAGAATCCACTTGGAAGCAACTTAAGAATGTGAAATTGCAACATGTACTTAAAGACCGTACTAAACTCTCAGGCGTTCAGTTTTTTTTTTAAAGATCAAGTTAATAGTTACAGTATTTACCAGCTAAATATATAGGTGTATATGCATTATAGGTGTCATGTATTATGTAACAATAACACCCATGCATGATACGGTATATACATAAAGTAACTAATATAGCTAAATGAAGTTAAAAGCGTCTAAATTGTTTTTAATCTCTACATTTCTCCAGTGGTCAGATGAAGCGGCATAGCGGAATCAACATCACACTGATATCGTCAAAGGAGCCTCGTGAAACAGAGAGGTCAACGAGCTTCTTACACGCCAACAATAGTTTCTGGTTTTGATCGGTTCCCATGCAGAACGATCGAGCTATATCTACTGCCTCCTGATTACCAACCTTTTCCCACAGACCGTCTGACGCCAAGATCAAGAACTCGTGTTGGGGATTGATATGTAAAATCTTTGTCTCGGGTTCAGATATCACCCATCGTTTGAGATGAGCATCTCCAATTCCTCTAGATACAGCTAAAGATCCTTGAATTCTCCAAACACTATTAAATGTATCAACATAGCCGCCCTGCAAGATTATCAAACTCAAACTCAGAACCAGAAACTGTACTAAAACGAGAATCTACTTTTTTTGTTTTGGTCAAAACGAGAATCTACTTAGGTTGCTATCTTTTTCTAAAACCCTAAAAGTCAGAAAATATAAACTGAATAAATACCGTATTAAAGAGAAATGCACTTATTCATCACATTCTTGAATAGCAAACATAAGTTTTTATAAAAATCCGATCTAAGAACATCAATTGTTTATATAAAGATATGAATTATTACCGATCTTTCAATTCTGTTCCGTTCATCCTCTCTAGAAGGGCGGTGGTCAGAAGTCAGTGCCTCCGCGAGTCCTCCAACGCTCAAAACAGCACGGCAGTCACCTGCACTGGACACCACGAGATTCCCGTCTTTAATCAGAGCCGTGACGCAGCATGATCCTCCCTTAACATCTTTCTCCTTGAGAAACTCAGAATCAGTCGCTAGATAACCGCGTTTCACAGCTTCTTCAATCTCTGACTCGTTCCCCTCACTACCTATCTCTCTTAGAATGTTGTTACACAAGTTCTCAGCCGCAAACTCAGACGCTCTTGATCCTCCGTGACCATCATAGACTCCAAAAATTGCCTGCGAGTCGTGTAACAACAGTTGAGTTTCTATAACTACTTATTGCAAAACAACATGTATTCTATCTGATTCCCACGCAATAAGTGAAACAGAATCACATTTCCTACTAATTATTACAAAAAAAATAAATAAATAAATAAATGAAGTTACCTGTTTGGGATCTCTTTCAAGATTGGTAGTAGCAGAGAACCGATCCTCCATAGCTTCCCTCTTTCCTCTCTTGCAGTAAACTGAAAACCCATCACCTTCCCTCTCCACCTCTCCACTTTCTCCCCTCAGCGTCTCTGCATTCACCGAGATAGGTGCTGCAACACCCACAGGGGCCACCGGTATATCAAGCCTCGTCGGTCGCTTCCTCTTCAACAAATGGCGATCACAGTCTCCGGGACCAGAGTCTGAACCGAACACTAACTTAACCGGTGGTTTAAGAAGACGGAGGAAGAAGGGCGAAGTGGGAGACGCAGCGGTAGGAGAAGAAACCGGAGGATGGAGATGGGAATGAGACAGAGTTAGGGTTTGATGCGGCGACGCCTTGTTGTTGCAGAAAAGAGACGAGGGCCTCGGGGAGAAAACCGGCGAGCTGCATACGGATAAAGACATTGTTTCCTATAAAACCTTTGAAGATGATTTTTTTTTTGTATATTTGTTTTGTTTGCGTTCTACTAGTCTTTTGAATGAATGTTGTCAACGAAGGAGAAAAGAAGATATAAATAGAAGAGAAGTCTCGTCTATTTCTCCGTGGCCTATCAGTGACGACGGTTTCTTCTTCAAAGTCAAACGTTATACCACCATCTTCCTCTTTGACTTTTTCAAATCACGTACCCACCGCCCACCGCCACAGTCCACTTGTTCCGCCTTTTTTTAACAATAAATGTTGGTCAACTCCAGTTTGTTGTTACTCAACCAGAATAATTTTGGATACCAAACCGAGAAGAAAAAAAAAAGAAGTCTGAGAAGTAAACTATAGTTACGAACATAAATTCATTTGATCACTGTCCTTTCAGGGCCGTCTCGAATTATTTATAAACCTTGTTCAAAAAATATTAACGGTATATTTAACAATGCAATCGAATAATTTAAAAAAAATTACAACTTTATTTATATATATTTGATGTATTTTTGAAATTATAACTCTTAATTTAGTATAATGTATGAAAAACTAAAGATTTTTATCATAATTTATTTATTTATTTTTAAAAATTCTTATTTTTTTAAAAAAAAAGTTGATTTGGACCATGTTCGACTGCACCCGTTAGACGACTCTGTGTCCTTTATCTGTGGTGGAGAGAGGGGAGGAGGAATATCATGAAACACGTGGTATTATTATTTTTTCATCAGACGTGACGTGTTACATATTGTGAGGAAAAGTCAAATTAGAAGAAGAACCTAAAAAAGCCCATCTAAAAAAAAAATAAAGCCTTTAGAGTGAAGGCCCTATAGTCATAGAGCCCGTAATAGTCGGACCGACATGGATATTTTAAGATATTTCTAGAACCCGACCCGGTTCACACTTTTTTTTATTTCCAGCGGCCGTCTCTTCTCCGCTCATATCGTCGCTCGGAGCTCCTAGATCGCGTAGTTTCCTTGCGCGTGTGACACCTTCTTCCTCCTCCGGGTTCAGGTTAGATCCACTTCTCTTTTATATTTACTTGAGTTTATGCGTGATACCTATTTCTAAGATTTACTTTCCTGAATTGTTAGTGTTTGTGGTATATCGAACACACGTTCTATTACTTTGCGGTGCAGTGATTTAACGTCAATAGATTTTTATGTTCGATTCAGCGAATTGTTGCTTGATTCGTCTTTGTTCTCTCGGCAATGGATTTCAGTATTTTTTTTCCGAATAGAACTACTGTCTGCTAAGTGTTCGTTGAAATTCCTCTTGAGAATTAGAATTTAAAAGAATCATGAAATCTCGTGGTATTAATCATACTTGTCTTATCACTTACTTACGCTATGAATCATCTGTTTCTTTTCCTAGCAGGTCGAAATCTTAGGAAAAGACCAAGAGCCTTTGTTTCAGCAAGCCATGGCCAAGCATCATCCTGATTTGATCATGTGCCGGAAACAACCTGGAATCGCCATCGGGAGGTTGTGCGAGAAATGTGATGGCAAGTGCGTGGTCTGCGACTCCTACGTCCGCCCCTGTACGCTGGTTAGGATCTGCGATGAATGCAACTATGGTTCGTTCCAAGGACGGTGCGTCATATGCGGAGGGGTTGGAATCTCAGATGCTTACTACTGCAAAGAGTGTACACAGCAGGAGAAAGATCGAGATGGTTGTCCCAAGATTGTCAATCTCGGGAGTGCGAAGACTGATTTGTTTTATGAACGTAAGAAGTATGGATTCAAGAAACGATAGATTGTTTTGATTACTCAGGGGTGTTCATTTATTATCCTATGTAAGTGTCTGTACTCGTCTGTGTTTAGGCATTGATTCAAAGAAAAGACCATTGTTTGTTACTCTTTGTTATGGTTGTTTAATGTCTAGTATGTGATTGTTCCTCTGCAAAAACGACAACATCCTCTTGTCCGAGTAATTTTTTGATTCTCTGGCCGAGGTGTATTCAAGAGCCTTTCTTTTGCGATTGATATGATTCAGTTGTTGGTTCTCAGGCTTCGGCAGTCTTTTGGAGAAGTACAGTACCTCAGTATGTTATATATAGTTGTTCTCACGTACAACTTATCGAACATCTGGCAGGCAGTTTTGAAGTACAATCAACTCTCGTGTTAAAGATTAAAACAAATGACTAGAAACAGATATGAACCAAAATTGCCGGTGCGTTTTCTTGGCGCCTTTGCTTAAGATGAGGGTGTATACAGTAGAACTATTTTTTATTCTTTTTGCTAAGCGTATAACTATCTTGTACATGGGATTTGCTAGATAATTCATGTGCACCCGCCGCATGCATGTGTATATATAATGTGTTAGATTCAGGTTAATTATGAGTTTCCAACTTAAAATCAATTGGCAATTAGTGGATTGGCCATAACTCTTTATATAATAGTAGATTAATTCTTATATTTCCGATGTGGGATGTTTCTCATCGATATAATCCCATCCATCATCACTGCTTTTTGCTAAAGATCATATCCATACATTTCACATAAGTACTCTAACTCTTGGTTGAGAATTCCCCACTTTATAAAAGAAAAAGTTAAGAGATAGAAGCAGATAGATAAACGTCTTCACCCCAAAATATAAAATTACGCCTTTTTGTTGAATATGCATATGGTATATATATTGCTTACCTGTACGATAACTATTGTTAATGTCAACTTAACGCTTAAAAGAATACGCAGTATCTCCATCTCTGACGTCGACCAAAAAGGATATCAACTATTACATCTAAAACCCCACATGGTCGTCAGAACTTTTCCTTTTTTAAAGTGAGGAAACCCCAAAATCCTTTTTTGCCCAAACAATATGACGTTGACATTTTCTGAAATGGACGGTGTCAGTAAGTCAACGCCCCATGCAACACATGTTAGCTTCGCTTCTGTGTTAACTGTTAACTTAACAGTGTGGAATCCACAAATTGTCTGAAATAGTCAACTCATACATCCACTAAGACGATGCCATGTGGTATGCATCAGCTGCTGCTGTTTGGACATCCGAAACAGGTTCTGTGTTTACGATCTTTGGTTTTATAGCACATTGATTCACTAATATCTTGTATTTAATCGAGTTTGATCTTCTCAAAGTGATAAGTCAAAATGAAAATTAGATACTGCATGGAGCCATTAAGATATAAAAGCGTCATTTTCATATTTTGGCAAAATATTACGCTGTGTAATTAATGGATAGGCGTTCATTCAATCAATCACATATGCGACATAAGTTGTAGTACAAGTAGATAGATTGGTATCAAAATATTCCAACGACATGCCTTTTTAGGTCTCTATACGTACAAACCTTTTATCAAAATGTTTTCAAGTTTGTGTTGCCCTAAAACATCAGAGCCCTAATACCTTGCAAAGTTGACATTTCAAAGTGAGATTGTAGAGTCTTTTTCGTACAAGGATTATAATATTCCGGGTGTGTAGCACTGTCCTGATAATAAACTTATTTTAAGTAGTGTGAAAACTAATAAAACATTTTTCGTTTATAAAAGGAGAGGGTGACGAGAGGTATGGTTGTATAGAGGATAGAGAGAGAGAGAAAATAGAAGGAAAATTTAGAGAGGATGGGTTATAGTTCTGCAATTCGGCTATGTTTATACATCTTCTTTGCACTTTCAATTGTGTCTTCGGCTCGACTCAGTTTATCATTTCCAGGTACTAGAACATCTAGCTCATCATCGATCCCATCCACATACAATAAAGAGGGAGAATACAGAGTTGTATATTTTTTCATATCCAGAATAGTATATACTTCACTGGACCCAGCCTCCTCGGCTATAATTATCAAGCATAATTTTAATAAACATGGTTTAGATCTATCTCGTGTAAAGTCAAATAGCTGATTATACATGCATGCCTAAGGAGATAACTAGTCTTTCGAAATATATTATTCAACCGCGGTTTCTACTTCCGTGATTATTTACTATCTGTATTGGTGATAAGTTTTAGATTCTTAATATATATTTAAAATTGCATGCATAACAGAAAATGAAAAGATGATGGTGAGAGGTAGATCATTGATGATGGTGCACACCAACGACTAC
>NW_026618604.1:0-10000 GCF_000801105.2 Raphanus sativus
AGTAATGTTTTTATTTTTTGGTCATCACTCCATTTTCCAATCCATTTCCAACTCCATTCTCAATTTTGGAGTAAAATATGGAGTGGGGTTGGAGATGCTCTAATACCTCTGAAGAGCATGCAGTAGGCTTTGAAGTACCCTTTGAAAGGTTTTTAGAGTTATTTCTGATTGTTTTACTCTCTGAAGAATCTTTGTCACTGTCTCCAAAATTCTCCTCAGAGGATGACCTTTTAGATGCAGGAACCCACTTAGACCACTTGTGGCGCTTACATATCTTGTCACCCTGTAAAAGTACCAGCATTTTATATAATATGATCAAGCAGACAAGAGGAGCAAAGAAATGGTACTCTTAGTAGTTATTACAAATATATACTGCTTTGACAACGACAATAAACCTTGCAGCCGTAGAAACAATCATGCATCCAAGGTATGGAGCAAAACGTGGAGGATAACCTCTTATAGCACCAGGGGGTGGAACCGGCAAGTAGTATACAGGCACTATGTCAAAAGAAAAGAGAGAAAAAAATCAATCATGCACTATATTCTATCTTAAAGAGGACCCGGGACCAACCATGAACCCAGGAGCGTGTCCGGTATAGGGAGGTCTCACGAAATTCCTCGGTCCAGCACCGTGTGGCATGTTTCTTGGGTCAAAATCCCTCTGATGCTGCCAAGGCTGTCCAGGATCTCCTTGAGGAACAGGTGGAAGGGGGGATGCTTGCACTTGCTTCTCATTGCCAGGCTCTGCAACAGAATTTATAACTAAGAACGGCGACATTATAACGACCTTCACGAACCATATTTGTTTAGCGTCATTCGATTGCTCCAACAATACATATATTTATTCAAAACGTTCTTAAGACCGTAGTACATGATCTGATATACTCATTTTCACTAAAACTGTTAGAATAATCAAAAGAATAGGTGATCATTAATCATTTTAACAACGTGCTTCATGAATGGTTAAGTGATACCTTATATAATTATTTTCTTTGTAATTAACTCAACACGTAATTCGTCAAATTTCCTTCCATCTGAACTAGAGATTCTTATACTGAACATGTCCTGCAAAAGCTAGGCAAGTAAGAATGAATATCTGACTTCTAGTTATAAATAGGCACAAGCAGACACATTTGAAAAAAAAAAAAAATTAGACAAAGAGTTGCTTGTATGAGACATTCATGAAAAAGATGAACCTGTTTTAGTGAAAAATTAGACAAAGAGTTACTCACCTGAGCAGGAGTTCGGATTGAGGTCGGAGGATTATTGGACGCGGCGTTGGAGAGAGCTGGCCACGAGTGAGCACCCATTACCGGAGCCTCAGCAGAAGAAGCCGTTGTTTTCCACGGGGATTTGGTCCCGCAACCACCGACGCAGCCGATCACTTGTCGATCATCGGCCAATGATCCCTCTATCTCCGCCATCATCAGAAACTTACTCCGAAAGTAAAACTTCAATTGGAATGCAGGATCTGGGAGAGAAGACAGCAATGTGAGAGCTCCCCAAGTAAGTATAGAAGACGGATGTTAAATTGCATTTTAGATTGTTTCTCTCTTCCTATTTATTTCAACTTTAGCAAAGATAAAAACAAATTAAAAAAAGGAGAGAATATCAATTGTCAAAAGATGAGCAAGACATGATGAGTTCACACTTCACATAACAATCACCAAAGCAAAAACAAATCAAAGGGGAAGAAAACATGTTCTAGATGACAGCAAACAGGAACAACTCATAACGAGAAAGAAAGATTCACTCTCTCTCTCTCCATCACTTAGCCATCATGACTTTAACGAACTCATCATAGTTGATCTGCCCATCGCCATCAACATCAGCCTCTCTGATCATCTCATCAACCTCCTCGTCGGTGAGTTTCTCCCCGAGGTTCGTCATCACATGTCGAAGCTCCGCCGCGGAGATGAAACCGTTCTGGTCTTTGTCGAAAACCCTGAAGGCTTCCTTGAGCTCTTCCTCCGAGTCAGTGTCCTTCATCTTCCTCGCCATCAGGTTAAGGAACTCGGGGAAATCGATGGTCCCATTCCCGTCTGCGTCCACCTCGTTGATCATGTCTTGGAGCTCAGCTTCGGTTGGGTTTTGCCCCAGAGACCTCATCACGGTTCCGAGCTCCTTCGTGGTGATGCAACCTGCATCCCAGCAAGAAAAACAATCTTCTTCAAAGACTTGCTAAAAGTGTTGATTAAAATGAAATATTGTGTGCTTTTATTACATGTTTCCCTATGTGCATTGTACAATATCCTTGTAATAAAAGACAATATTCTTTCTTGTCCGAATCTCAATCGTTAAATGGTAATAAATCTCTAGCAATTTGGTTCTGGTAAGATTAGCATAAACACCGATCAATTCATAGATCGTTCACGAATTCAAGTGAAACAAAAGATGGATTGCACAGAGAAATGAATCGTCAATTAAAAAATTCAAAGATCGACGAGGGAGAGAGTAAACGAAAAGGATCTGGGGAGAAAAAAGATAGATTATTATACCATCTCCATCCTTATCGAAGAGGCTAAAGGCTTCCTTGAACTCTGAGATCTGGTCATCGGTCAGCTGATCCGCCATTTCTTTTTTTTTCCTTTCTAAGCTTTTTCCGCAAATCTGAGAGTTTGATTTACTTTTTTGTTTTTTTTTTTCTGGTTTCCCCAGGCAAGAGGTTATAAAGTGAGCCAAAAGCCTAGCCCAATGTATATAGTATGGGCCTTTGAAGATAACGCTATATTGGTATAACGGGAAAAAAAAGTGACGCCGTTGCCGGGGATCGAACCCGGGTCACCCGCGTGACAGGCGGGAATACTTACCACTATACTACAACGACTTTGTTGTTGGGTCAATTTCGACAACGTATATATTGTTTGTATCTTAATGGACTTGCAATGTTTATCCATGTTGTTGAAGATTTTCTTCAAATGGTTACACAGTTTCGATTTTATTATGCCACTATAGAATATGATTAAAGTCTCTGCAGATAGTAGTTAGAGGATATTTACTTTGAACCTCTTAAGTTAACAATAGTTCAAAAGTGAAATTGTGTTCTTTTTATCTGGTTAGATTTGATTATAAAAGTTTTACCAAAAATTTGGTTCTAAATCTAGAGTCAAGGAGCTCATGAGACAAGGGTAGAGGAAGAACAAGATGGATTTATATTTGGACCTTTTCCCAACAGATTTTAAGCCTAATTGAAGTTGGATTTGATTTATATATTAAACTTTATTTATCTTAAATCTTATTATGAAAATAGATTAATATTTCTATGAATCTATATTGTTATTTTCGAAATGATTTTTCGTAATGGAACTCTCATCTTAAAAGTTAGAGTGGTTAATAACAATATTATTCTTAATAAATCGTTAGATATAATTATTTATGTATTTAAAGAATTTAAAGAATACATAAAGATATAGTTATATTGATGGGTTTATGTATACATGAACCAAAAGTAGGATATGGTAACCTCTCTGACTTGTACACATCAGTGAAAATATACCATGTAGAGAATCTACTGGAGGTAGATCGCTAATCAATTACCTGAACTTATATCCCAACACTTAAATTGTTTCATACTATTTGGTTTAGACAAGCTCGACCCCATATCATTAGATGCCTAAAGCATGAAAAACTATAAGCTTGTATATATTATAAATTTTGATGACTTTAATAATACAAAATTTGGGCACATAAAACTGATGTTTCCTGAGCTTTAGTCCAAGATCAGCCCCGGATTTAGAGCACTTGTGTCAAGTTATGTAATACTTGCCCTTGTACTTTTAAGAGATATTCTTTGTAGTCTATTCTATTTGAAAAATTATCCTAATTTCAATCGTGCTTAATCAATTATCCTAATGAATATGTCTATACTTGGTGATTTTAATTTGGGTTATTTATGTATTTAATGAAATATGTTGTCTGCAAAATCATATTAACTAGAAAATTATCATAAAGAATTCACAAAAATCTTATTATTGCATACACCAAATATAACTGAATGTTACAGAATACATAAGTAATGTTTTTTCTGCGAATATTGGATTGAAAACATATTTACATGTGCAGTTGATATTTCCTCTCCATGAGTTTCATACCAGAAACAAGTTATCCATCTATTGTATTTTGCAATTCTACACAGATACTGAGAAATATTGTCCATAAAAGTAAGATAACATAACTAATCACGATAACTCAATATGAAAGAACTAATCATGAAAACTATATGTCAATTTGAATAATGAAAACAAAACAAATTGACCTTTACATAGTCGTAATGAAGTATATCAAGCAGAACTTCGCCTAGAGATGCGGTGATGAGTTAATGAGAAGATCCTTGCTGCAATAGAAGACCTCTTCTTCTATTGTTTTCAGATACTATGTGTTTGTGTTTACCTTTATGTTGCATGCATCATGCAATTTGGTGGATTTTAATACCCGAATATCTTACTATAACCGGTTTGTTGATTTGAGGATAACTGGAGATTACCATAATCAAATTTTGTGGTATTTTAGGAAAAAAAAAAGAATAAATACATAGATATTAGAGGTAGAAACTTGTTTGATAAGCTGATCAGGCCAACTCGTTTTGGTTAAGCTCCCTTCCTAGAATTTTCTTGGGCCATAATATTATTTCAATGATGATCGAAACTTCTATATTTTTTCCCAAGGAATAAAACAAAAATATAATACTAAAGAAAAAGAACCAATAAGGTTCGTTGATGAAGTGGAAGAGGGGTCCACAGAGTCGAACAACTTCGCATCTATCGAAAAACAAAAAAGTATAAATACCTCTCTTGATTTTCCTTTTCCACCACGTTCATTCACCAAACCAAAAAAAAAAACGCTTTTCGGGGAGCAAAGCCGAAAAGACTTGACGCGATGACTTCTTCACGCGAAGATCCAGAGATCCTCCCCGACGCCGCCCAAGAAGAAGAAGAACCCAATCTCCCCGCCGCAGACGACGTTGCTTCTCCGGATAACTCGGATTCCGTTATTAATCATCGAATCCCCGTACTCCTTCCTCTATTCGATTGCGTGGCAATGGATAACCTCTGCCACGTGGCGGAGATGCTACGGGAACAAGAGAGGAAGCGGATTCGAGACGAGGAGGTCGCGGAGACGCGGAGGCGGTTCGCCGAAGAGAGGGCGGAGATACACAGGCTGCACGTTTTAGAAGTCGCGAGAAATTACGCTCTCGAATTGCACGCTGATCAACCTCCCAAGCTAACTAAAGACAATGACGACGAAGAAGAAGAAGAAGATGAAGAGATCGTGAAAGGGAAGAGCCGATTCGATGATGCTAAGAAGGCGATCAAGAAGAGGAGAAGATACTCGAGAGGATCGAGTACTGCTGATACTGGTGGAATCGAGCTGAGTTTGACGAAGCATAGGACGCCTCCTACGCTTACGGAGCTGTGTATGAGAGTTCTTGCTAGAAACTCTGAATCGATCGAGTCTTTGCACCTCGTCCCTGACCACTTGAAGAAGAAGATCTCCAGTCTCGTCAGTGATTCGAGTAAAGTGGACAAAGCTTTTATCCAGCTTCTCGTGGATGATTCTCCTTACGAGGTCTTTGTGAAGAATTGTGTTGACTTAGAGGAGAAGGACTTGACTCAGATCCTTTCCGACTGCGATAGAGTTAGCTTACAGGTAGGTACCTTTGATTCTTGAATTTCTTTTGTAGCTATTGGTGATGTTTGGCCTTCCTTTAGGTGTTGAATCTTGATCTATGCGGACGAGCAATGACGGAGAACGCTATAACGGAGTTCTTGAACCGATCTCCCAACGGGTTCCCTTCGTTGACTAGGCTATCTCTTCAAGGAGCGTTCTGTTTGACAGACAACGCGTTGGCTTTGGTCTCGAGATCGGCTCCTCTGCTACGTGTTATTAACCTCTGCGAGTGCTCTCTCCTCACTTTCCAAGCTGTGAAGATTCTCGCTGATTACTTTGGTTCCACTCTTAGAGGGCTCAACATCGGAGGGTGCCAAGGGATTAAACCGTGTGATGTATTTAGGACCAGCTTGAGTAGGTTCGAGAAGCTGAGCTCTCTCTCGGTTTCAGGGCTTGAAGGGATTCACGATGTTGTTGTTGAGTTCTTTGCTTCTCGTGGATGCAATCTCACTGATCTTTCTCTAGCTTCTTGCGTGTAAGTTTTGGATGGTGGAACTAGTTGGACGGTTTTTGTCTAGTGAAGCTAATGTTTTTGACTTTTTTTTTCCTGTGTGGTGATCAGAGGGGTGAATGATGGAACTATTTGGACTGTTGGGAGATATTGTCCTAACCTGGAAGCTCTTGACATTTCAGAGTTGGATAGATTGACTGATGCGTCACTGAGAGAAATTACGGATGGTTGCAGATCTTTGAACTCGGTCAAGTTTAAAAGAAACCGATTCAGGTTTGCACAAGTCTCACAATTTGTTTTCTTTTTTTATAACGTGACGTCTGTAGACTTGTTGTTAATACCAATCTATGTGCTTTCTTTGACAGTGATGAAGGTGTTGCTGCGTTTCTTGAAGTGTGTGGTGGTTCTCTTAACAACCTCTGCCTAAACAATGTCAGAGATGTGAGTGTGTTTAGTACATAAAACTCTCATCCTCTTTATATAAGGTGGTATTTTCCAAGTGATTAAAGGAGTTGGTTGTTTAACAGGTCGGTCAAGAGACTGCTATTTCGCTCGCCAACTATGGTAAGAGGTTGCATTATTTGGACCTCTCGTGGTGTAGAAAACTCACAGAAGAAGAACTAAGACGGATCATGTGTTGCTGCAAGTCGCTTAGATCGCTTAAGCTATTCGGATGGACGCAGGTATGTCATTAGTAAAGAAGGATGTAATAAAGCCTACACTTGTAGCCTTTTTGTGTTGAATTCAATCTCGGGAACAACTGTGTATAGCACTTAAATGGCGGTATTATACTTTTGTAGGTGACGGAGGAATTTCTTGAAGATCTTTCAAAATCAGAAGTTAACATCGTTGGATTGAAAATGACTTCTCTTTTCGCTCATCCTGATGACTCTCACCCAAGTGTAGATGCCAAGTGCTTCTGATGGGTAGACAAGTTTTGGCCATGTTTAGTAGTACTGAAGTCATGAACCATTTTTTATTGTTAGACTAGAACATCTCCGGAGGTTCGTAGTAATGAAAACTACTAATAGAATAATAGTCTTTACAAATCTTCTTGTAATGTGTGGTCACTAGAAACAAAAGATTCATTTGAACCAGCGAAAATCTATAGACAAAGCTTTCTCTCTTCTCTTTCTTTGTAAGGTGTTGAACCATACCATCTTGATAGCTCTTTGAAACTATCTTTTAAACCCTTGGTAAAAGTTGCTAATGAAGAACAAAGATTAGTATTGCCTTGAAATTGTGCAAGATCTTACAGAGTTGTGTATATAAGAGACACAAGTCTTTGTTTATTCAAAGACTAAAAAGGTAGAAAAGAGGAGAGTTTTTAGAAAGCTTCAGGTCATCGGTCAATGGTCCTCTTGGTGCTGGCCAACCTTCTCCTTCTTGTCCACTTTGTCTCAGGAGATGATGGAGAAGCCGCTCCTTCAGCTGGAGGGAGCTCACAAGGAAGCGCCATAGCACTGCTGGTGAAGGCATTGAGAACAAGGAAGGCCAAAATGGGAGACAGATCCAATCCTCCGAGAGGCGGTATGACTCCTCTGAATAAGTTCAAGTATGGATCGCATAAAGTGCTGTTACAACGGTAAAACACATAATTAGCATTCAACCAAAAGGTTCTCTGACCAACACTTAAACCATTCAAGAGTTGGAGAGAAAGGAGAGATCCAAAAGAAACTTCCTCTAGTGGCATTTCTCAAAATACAAGCAGAGAAAACAGTAACCTGAGGGGGCTGACAATGACAGGAGGAGCAGTAGGGAACCAGGTGAGTACTAGACGGAGAACAAGAACGTTGCTATAAATGTTGAGGAAGTTTATCAACCCGTTAGCAACCACCAATCCAGCAACAGAATCTCCAGGCAGAACCGCTGCAAAACCGTGATTAGCCATCGCAAAACTCACCCTTGTAGTAGTGTTTCTCAAACGAACCTGAGAAATAAAATAAAAAACAAAACAAAAGGCTTCTTCACCTTATTAACCAGAAGCAAGGCACAAAAAAAAAACATAGCCTTTACTTATCTACTGAAACAGAGACATAGAGAAGAGTAGAGTAGAACAAAAAAGATCTCAACTTTAGGACATAACACAACGTTCACTTAGAGAATCTACCTCGTCGCAAAGACCGCGAAACTCGGAGGACAAGCGAACCGCTTCGTGGAACAAAGGGTTCCTACCGGCGAAAGAATGGAAGAAGCCTGAGAATTTCTCAGTAACAGAGGCAAGAGAACGATGGAGGTCTTGAATCAACTTGACGGAGTCTGAAACTGGTGGTTGAAGTAGCAGATTGGGTTTGTTCGGACGCGCGAGTTGTGTTTTTTGCGTAAATGCAGAGGATAGAGATACAAAAAAGTTCGGTATCGGTCCTGACGGAGACGGTTTGAGGCTTCTTTTGATAGCTGGTTCGTTCGCACTACTCGCCTCCTCCATTGCAGGCTGCAGAGGTCTCTGAGATTTTTTTCGTACAATTGAGAAGCTGTAAGAAGATAAACGTGGACTAGTTTAAATCACTGTGTCCCTGAGACCCTAACCTTCTACTTTGCTCAGAAGGTCTTACCTATTCAATAAGTCTATATGCTCGGCTCGGTAAACGACGCCTTTCAAGGTTTTGTATATTTTACATTTTTAAGGTTTTTTTCTTTTTTTTTGTATATAAGATTAGTTCAAAAAAAAAAAATTACTGTATATAAAAGATTACTGAAAATCTTGTAATTATTCACGAGTTAGAGGTTGCAACATATTTACAGACACAATGTACAATCTTTAACCTTATTAGCTAATTAAAGTACACAAGAAGAACTACAAACAACGAATAGTGGAATGCTTCTTCACAGAAATGTACTTAAAAGAAAGTTGGTAGTTCAGATTCAAACCTCATCTTCTTCTTCTCACCAAACATTCACAGCCTCATCTCTTAATTGATTACTACTTGTTGTTTCAAAGATTATTATAGTTGTTTCATATGGTTTTAGCACTAAAACTTGGATAAGAAAAACAAAGGATCCGTTAAAACATTCGAAAATCGTCTATACACTAGGTAGTTACCCGCGCCTTGCGCGGGATGAGATGGTTAGATCAGCAATTTTTCGAAAATATTAGAAAGTATATATATAGTTTGGAATTTGGGGTTTTGTATGTTTTTTTGTGTTTAATCTCGGTGATGCTGATTTTACGGTATAGACGTCACTAAGATAGAAACATATGTAAATCATTTACTTTAGTGACATGTAAAAATTTACTGGAATATAAGAGTAAACACAAAACATGTTACCTAGCAACTGCGAAAGCATGTAATCATTTATTTTATCCACTTCATCATTTGTGGGAGTGAGAATGGCTCGATGTCTATACAAATCCTTAACTGTTGAGGTTTGAAAAGCTTGTCCATAAACCTCTTTTTTCATAGTCTCAATAGTTTATACATATCACCGGTGTGATTTATCTTACTCTCATTCATTTGCAAGAACTTGCATATAAAGATATAATTATTATTATACAATTTGATTTTCATATGAATGATTTTTGTATAATAACATACCTTCCTCATAGGTCATTGACTTCAAACATGTAAGGATTCCACAGAACTTGGCTGTATTCTTTGAACCATGTAAGAAGATCTGATTTTGTGTATAATATCTAATTCGAGTAAGATAAATATTATTAATATCTAATCAAATTATATTTACGTAATCACACTCTTTGCATAGGTTTTATGTATAAATATTATTAATATATAATCAAATTATTATGTATGTAAATTTTTGTGTAATCAAACTTGTTCTATATTTCTTTCTTTGCATCTTACTCGCGAACTCATTTTGTTTATCTCTCTATGTCTCTCTCTCTCTCTCTCTCTCTCTCTCTCTCTCTCTCTCTCTCTCCTC
>NW_026618605.1:0-11494 GCF_000801105.2 Raphanus sativus
GAACTTCTAAGTCAAGAATACAGTATTCTAGTGCCAAGACCAAGCCACTTCTATCCTTAAACTCACGTTTTCGCCGGGTCAACAAGGTCCTTAACAATTGGGGTGTCAGAAAATGCAAAGATGAACAAGCCTCTCTGAATCTTTCCGCAACTGACTTCGAGATGTTAATGACAGGGAGACCAGCGTCCGCAAGGACATCAACTAGCTCATCTGCCTTAGGAAAGCTGAAATCAGGGTAAATTGCTTGCTTAGTTGAAATCCATTGGCCCCCTCTTGCTTTAGTATGTAACACACGAAGACCATTGTTCGCAATAAAACCGTAGAGTTTCCGAACCAAGGATGCCCACGGTTCTGCTCCTAGAGTTACTGGCCAGACAGAGAAGAACAAATTACATGGACCAAGTTCAGATGCAATTTTTTCAAGCAAATGACCATAGGCTGGTACAACAACTTCCTCGATCAAGTAAAGATTCCAATCCGACCGTACTTTTCCACCCCCTGCCATGTCATTACCAAACCAAAGATCCCTCCTGTTGGATGACAACTCAAAATATGCATTAATATGCGCAGGGAGGCCAGTAGTTATAGGTAGAGGCAGAAAGCAAAAAGCACGCCCCCCAAAATTTCTTCTATTCTGAGCTGAGATTGTGGATGGCCCAAATATATCAGAATTGCTAGCAGCCGCGTTCTCTGTTTCATCAGTCTTGACAGAATTTATAAGGACGGCAACACTAGCCCACGGTATTAACTTATGGGACATTTCTGGAAGATTTAAGTGCTTTTTACTTACCCCGGCATTCAGATATTCACCTGTTATCCATCCATGTGAAGTACAGCCCGACGAATCTTGCTCAGTCACCACAACCTTCTGACATTTATAGGGAAGATCTTTAACTACAGTGCTGCTTAGTTTTTTTAGTAACTGATCTTTGTTCATTCCAGCAGAAAGATTTTCATCAAGAAGACTAAACACTTGATTTGATGGCTTTGGTTCCGTATCTTTCCCAACACTGTAATCTTTGCAAACACGATGCAGTAACTGCATTTCATGACCAGCTCCTTCCTTAACAAAAATGGATACTGATTTTACATTCCTCAGGAAAATTAAGGCCTCCGAAACAACACCAGAAAAGGAAGTGAAGAGGGATAACACATCTTCAGGAGTATATGTTTCTTTCTTTATATGACTTCTAGGAGCAACATTTGCGTTTCTGAGAGGAAACCGAAAGAGTGTTCCAGGAAATGTATGCTCTAAGTCGCAACCAAAATGTAAGAATGGTGCAAACTGATCAGGAAACTGGTCCAATATATTTCTTCCAGCAAATTTAATCCGCAAGCCTGGGTGAGTTGGAGAGATGCCAGGCAAATGATTGGCATGGGGATCAAACATAACAATGTTTTCTCCAGAAACGAAACCCGGGATATCTGTGAAATGATAAACACAGTTAAATCCCAGCCCAAATCTTCCAATCGCAAGAGGCTTTTCAAGTTTGCTTGCTTGACCAATGCGTGAGATTGCATACATATCTTGTTGGGTAAAAACCGAGTTGTTGAAACAATACAGAGCAGGGCCTTGCCAATCTGCCATTTCAGGAGAGAGGAGTGAAGAAGTCCCATAATGAGTCCTATCCAAAAGGAATGTCACCTCAGAAGCTCCTGCATCTTCCGCGTTCTGAACCAGCTCAAAAAGAATCCCAGGCCCATCAGCATACATTTCTAGTATGTGTTTAAGTCTGGTGGTCAATGCCTCATGCTGTCCAAAAGCCTCAGCAGCCCCAGATAAACTAAAATTCATTGAATCAGCACTTTCCGCTAGCAAGACTCTACGGAGAGAGCGAGCACCAAGTTTCTCTGCTACCTCATTCGAAAGATTGCCGTGAATAAACTTTTGCATTGTTCTTTTCGCATTCAATAGCATTGTAGACTCTGCACTAAATGAGCTACTATGATTGTCTGATGCAGTCAACCATGGAGCGTCATTGTAGACCAAGTCACTTGAAGGAAACAGACGACCAGCAACATCAGGTAAATAGATTGTGACTTTGTCAAGAAATTGCGCTTCAGCCAACTGCTGCGCAATTAGCACAGCTGCCCTGATTTCTTGTGGATCAAGAGGTGAATTACCTTTCCTTTCAGCTATTCTACATAAAACATCAGCATAATCAGATGGAGTTAAAAATTCTCGAACCCCAAGCTCCACGAACAGCTTCCTAAAAACAGCCAAGTCGGTAGGGATAACACGAATGTAGGGAACAAGATGAAGAGGGCCATCAAGAACAACCTCACTCAAAGTAGCAAATCCATCCCCCACCCAGATCCAGCGACTACCTTCAAGTACAGCCTTAACAATGTCCATCTCATCTGAACCAAGTAATCCTGCAAGAATTGAATATATCTTCGGCATCGCCAAAGCTAGTTCCTGCCGAAGAACCTGATCAATCAGAATTTCATTGTTCTTTCCAAGTTCAAGCAATTGAGCCGCAATTGCACTTCCTCCTGGATGTGATAACCACCCCAAGTTATATGCAAGAGGTGTAGAAGAACATTCACCATCCAGTATCCGCATGGATGCAGACACAAGCCACATATCTGTCTTCGGACGTACAAGCTTCGGAGGCGCAACAGTAGATGTGACAACTGGCCATGGTAAAGTTTGAAATGGAGCAGAAGCTAAAACAGGGCACCAGCAAATCATTTTAAGTTCGCTCCAGAACTTAACAAGGTTACATGTCAGATTTCGTGGTCTGAAAGCCGTCGCAGCTCTTGAGAATATTCTGTTAATAGCCCCATCATCTTCACTCGACTGATTAGGCAGCCACTTCATAGCATTGACCTCTAGAAATGAGAAAAGCACTTTACCTCGTGAATGGGCCTTTTCCAGATCCATGCTCATCAGTCGCTCCACCAATCGTGCACTCTCTAAAATCGTCTCAGGAGAAACAGTTGTTCTAAGGCCCAAACCTTGAAGCATGTCCAGAATCGCAGATTTCTGGAATCCACTGCCAGGGAAACAATCTGAATCTTCCAACAAAGCATATAACTCTTCATTACGAGGATCGTATAAAACAGATGGGCGTTTAAGAGGACCAGTTACAGTTGGAACAAATTCTAGATTCTGCAATTCTTCCCTTAAGGATCTATCTTCCATACATAGTTGTGGAAGATTCTGCAAAATAGAAATCATCACCTGATCACGAATCTCAGGTTGCAGAATTTCAATTCTGCTGAAAACATGCTGTCTGTAGAAATTACTCTTCCTCATTCTCTCAATGCCATAGTACCTGGACAAAACATCTTCTTCCCTACTTTTGCTGCTTAGAATAAACTCACATCCTAGAAGACAGGCAGGCACATCTGATGGAGGTAAGTACTTAGGAGGATTAACAAGATCAGAATAATCGGATTCTTGAGTACATGTTTCTCCATATACACGATAAATGGGTAAAATCTTGCAGTTTCTGAGATATAGATCGCCAACCTGATTCCCCATGTGCCATTTTGGATCCAAAAGAAAACTACGAAGTTCATCCTTCTCTTCAACATTCAAATTATAAATTAAATTTTGTACCCCTTCCATATCTGAAGAGGCAGCATCAAAAACGGATTCTAAGACGCCTGTGTAAGTAGCATCTGAAACGAAGGAGGACAAGTCTGAATGTTTAACTTTGAAATTGTTGTTTAATATTTTGCTACCAATCTTCTCCAAGACATTTCTGACAGCATCGGGAAGCTTCTCCGCATTGATCAATTTTGACTGTGCAGAGAGTATATACAAATAGCCAGATGTGGATGGCAAGATTGGCCAATCACGAAATAATAAAAGGCTCTCACACTGTTTCTCGAGATACTGCCAGAAGAGAACAAACCACGAAGACGAAGGATGGTCTGGGTTAGAGTCTGGATGCCAGGAAATCTTGGTTCTGTATTTCCATTCAGCAGGTACAAGCCTCGGAAATAACTGAAGCAAATTTTGGATACTGAAAATTGCAAGATTTGCTGTTTGTGACTCTGCAATGGCAAAAAGTCTGCTATATAAACCTGGAGGTATATTCCTATCAATTACTCTGTCGTATGCTTTCTGTAAAAGCATATGATCCAATTCGTCACAAATAAAATAGGCGACAGCTTCTGCACTTCCAGAAAAGAAACCAAAGTCACCATTTGCTAACGGAAGCAATTTCAGGTTGCTGGCTTGTGTGCAAACATCATCATCAGTCAGATCATCCAGGCAATACTCTAATAATACTAGCTTCAACGATTTCTTCAAAGTTGAGAGCGTTTTGCATCCTTTGAGAAAGTTGCGCACCCTATCTGGAGTAACCACTTTTGGAATGAAAAAGGAAGGGTGCTTCAAAAGCATATCAAAAACTGATCTTGGGAGGCAAACGATAGGCATCTCAAGCTGCAGCAAGGCATCACCAAGTTCTTTACTCCTTGAGAATTCCTCATCATGAAGGTAAGCATCGGCAGGGGACACCCATTTCCCCCCATCAAGATCCGAAAACAGCACAGGAGCATTGCACACATTTTTGTAAATTTGCTCAACTAAAATGTTCCATGGTGCTTCAAAAGATCCACTTGGCCATAAGGAGAAGTACGAATCCCTGGGATCAAGCACTTCTCTCAAACAAAGAAGCAATCGTGCAAAAGAGGGTGCTACCACATCTTCCAGGAGAAGCCTATTCCAGGCTGAACGAACTTTACCACTCCTGTCCATGTCTTCTCCATACCAAATTCCGCGGCGATTTGATGACACCTCAAAGTATCCGTTGACTTGTACCGTCAATCCAGTTCGTACAGGCAATGGAAGAAAGCAAAAAGCATGCCCAAGCTTTAAGAAATTATTCTGCCAAAACCATACGAAGACAGAGTGAATGCAACGTCTCCAGCAAATGTTAGGATGAAGGAATATTACTATAAACAGATAAATAAACGCAGTTGCATGTTCAGTACTGCCAGAATATACACGAAGTTGCAACATGGGAAAATTATAACTAAATTTTAACAGGCTAAAGCAAGTTATCTGGATGATAGGCAGCAAAGACACACAAAGAAGAAGGTGAAACATGAGCAAAAATACTTATAAGCTACAGATAGCAAACAAAAAAAGCACATATAAACTGACACAGTACCTCTGCTGAATCATCTGATACGCAAGCTGCAACTGAAGCCCATGGTAGCAAGTGAATATCATATTCTTTGGATGCAGTAGCAGCAAAAGAGCCAATTCTGCTAGACGCTGATGCCATTGTCTGAACTATGTAAAACTTGTCTGTTCTCCGTTTACTTTGTCCCCCCTTCTCAGACTCACTCACGAACTCGAGAGTAAACGCATCCATCTCCCTATCTCCAGAAATCGACGTCTTCGACAGTCTAAGAACCGCCTGCCGATGCAGCACAGTATCATCCTTCGGAGAGCTGACCGAAACCGAATAAAGCTTTTTAGGCTCCGGATCTCCAGCCTCCCACGTGTACATCTCAATAGACAAAACACACTTAAGAAAAAGCAACGAGAAAACCCCTTCCTCGAAGAGCTGATCAAACATCAAAGAAACGTCATCTTCAAAATACGCCTGCCTCGAAAGCCTACTAGAAGCAGCCTGCTCGGGACTCCTCAAAGGGAAACGAAACAAAGTGCCACTAAAACTCCTTTTCATGTCACATCCAAAGACGCAGTAAGGAAGAAACTGATCCTCGTAGTGAGACAGAGCCGACGAACCAACGAAATCAATTCTCTTCCCTGGGTTAGCTGCAGAGACGTTAGGAAGGTAAGCACCTTGAGGATCAAACAACACCACGTACTTGCCACTCACAAAGGAAGGTATATCAGTCAAATGGTACACCGAGTTGAACCCAACCCTATACACAAATCAAAAGCCACAAACACTCATCAGAAACACTCATCATCAAAGTGAGTGATGTTTTAGTTACTGCATAAAACACTATTAATAATATAATTTAAAAATCATTCAACCAATTATAACTAGGGATTTGGAACCTCTTATTAATCAAAAAATAAATTAATTAAAAAAAGACAAGAACGGTACCCAAAACGACCAGTCTTCCAAGCCTGACCATGCTTCCCACTCCCACCAATCCTCGAGATACTAACGAAATCCTCCTCAGTGAACACAGCGTCATTGTAAGCCAAGAGAGAAGGACCCTGCCACTGAGCCAGAGAGTCAGACAACAGAGAGCCCGTCCCGTGAGCCCTGCGATCGAGGCAGAGACGGACACGTGTGGCTCCGGCGTCGTCGGCGTTCTGTATGAGCTCCTTGAGCACGGTGGTTCCTTCCGGGTAGTTCAACAAAACCTCCCGAATCCGTCGCGTCAAATCCACCTTCTGGCCAAAATCTTCGAGGAGAAGCGAATCCATCTTCGATTAGATTGTTTAGATTGTTTGTTTGCAGAAAGATCATGCTAGTAAGAGTAGACTCATGGGATGGATTATAAAGAAGACGAGGTTGCGAAAGGCGGTTTCTGATGACGATGATGCTACCGACTCTTAGGAGAGTCGTCGAGGTTGAAGATCGAAGCTAATAAATAAAAAAGTAAAATTCCAGATTTATGACTAGTTGATGTTCATTTTCATTATTGTTCTCCCGAAAAGACAAAAGGAAAATGACAGAAACTGTGCTTTAATGGGCTTTTGGTTTAAGGCCTGTTAAGAATATGGATAAGAACAGAGAGCAATAGTTACAAGTTAGAATGTTTTGATATGTTACTCATTGTTAAATACATTTTTTGATATATTACCAAGTTGGTGATTTGTTACAGCTATGAACTAATCCAAAATATTTTAGGTGATTATAGCTAAATTGGGACATGTATCATATTAGTTATATTTTTGAAAAAATCATGTTAAAACAGTAAAAAATTATAGATTTGACAGAAACTAAAAGCAGTAATGAGTAAAACTTTTTTAAAATACATTTGTTTATTACCTAACAGACATTTATCTAAATAGATTTTTGAAAATGTGTTGATTGTGTTTTGATTATTTTTTCTCCTATTTACAGTGCGTTTGTCTATGTATTGCGTATATCTATTATTTTTATCTAATATTTTCCTGTTGTTTTTTTAAAAAAAGTTAATAGTCACAATATATATGGAAGAAAGGAAATTTTTTTTTTGGTAAAATGAAGAAAGGAAAATTAACAGCACTTGAGGCCAAATGCTTATTTTTAGGGGCTTTATGCTATAATTTTACGTTTAAAAAGGGTAATATACAATACAAAAAGCACCATAATCAATATTCGTCGCGTTCGCGTACACAAGCAAAACATGCAGAATATCGAGGATTGGAAACTGCTGGGAGATGTCTAGCTTAGTATGCGCTTTCTTTGCGGTTAAGTTTTTGTTTGGCAAGGCTACGTACTCTTGTATTGTGCATCATGACACCATTTAAATCTGTTATTTTTATTCAAAGCCTATAGTTCTTATTTATAATATTAATATGATTTTAGTGGTGACAAATATATTGGAATTTTATAAAAAGCTAAAAATAGCTAAAGCCGGTTCTTTATCTAAAGCAAAGGTATAAATTACCCATTACTTCATTAGATGTCTCTCTTTTATATCTTATAGCCGTTAATGGTAGGGTGGAATAAAACAAGAAATAGACAAAAACATTACAATTGGAGAAGACACAATAGTATTTTCAGGTTTAAAGCCATTTTACTAATTCCATCGCAAGTTATAAATCTGTTTGAACATGAATTATACAGAAGTTTTGAATATGTTAACATGTAGAGAGTGCTAGAAAATAACAAATTTTCCAAAACGTTCCTTTATAATTTTGTTTTCTATCCAACAAAAAAATTGTGATGTATGCGAATGGAAGTTTGCATCTTAATGATGCTCCAAACATGCCATTCTATAGCCTGACTACATAAGCCGAAGCTAAAAGGTATTCAAACATGGGGCAAAGGTCAAAACCAATAACTGAGAATATCAGTCAAGTTGTAATTCCAACAAGTTAAGAACTTTAAATAACCTTAATTAACCAAGTACAGCTGTAACAAATAATGAAAGCCAAATCTTAAGACACTCGAATATGCTAAGTTTCCTGGAAACATATAGATTACGAGCCATCATATTCCTTTTACCCATGTTCTATAAAGTATCTGACCACGAACCTACTTGTGATCCCTACAAAAGACAAATAGTATTTCAATTTTGATTTTAGTTATATAATTACCTGGTTTTTTATACATCTCTAATTTATATTAGGTTTCAATATTACAAAAATTTGGATACAGTATAAAAAATTATACATCCCTAAGTGATATGTTCAAATATTTCAAATTATGTCGAATGGTAATCGACCGCATAACACTTTTTTTTTTTGGTCAACATCGACCGCATAACACTATTAACTAACAAAAACATATATATATACATCTATATGTTTTTGTAACTATTAGAAAGCATCTCAATTGATAATTACATATTACCATTCGAACCCTATTTTAACAACATTGCTGAGCACTAGACTTTCTTAAATGATCACGATAAGAAAAAAAACAGATTTGTTGTATTAACAACGTGTCTTTTTTTTTTGTTCCTTCATGTTTTTTTCTTTCTTCAAAACCTTATTGTTGTAGCCGTAGGCATCAGCTTTTGTCTCTTTTGCAAATTTTCATGAAGAATATTTTAAATTTTCTTAATACTACTAGACATGTTCTTAGACATGTTGTTCTTAAACGTTGATAAAAAAAAGGAAAAGAAGAAAACACGTTCCTTGAGTATCGTGCAGTGTAATCTTAATCGGATATGCTTTATGAATGTACAAACGGCTGATTTTTTTTCTGGGGAAAGAAAGAGTTTGACATGGAAACAATTATAGGAGTATTTTGTTTTTGTGTATTGCATGTAATACTCCAAATTATTAAAAGTTTTACTTTTCAATTATGAGTTTTTAACTTTATAATGATATGTCTGAAAATACCATGAAAATAAAACAAAGCAGAAGCTCCCTGGCATTTTTTAAAAAGTAAAGCCTTGAATCTAGGGAAAAGACTTGCAATAGCAGTAAGGCACCATGACAGTAGTATGTATGTCGTCTGGTTCTGTAATTGACGATGATGCCCTAGAGATTTGAAAATTTATTTGATTGTACTACTTAAAAGCTAAATGCATAATAATTACACTGATCATTATCTCTCAGTGTGTGGAAGCTAGTAATCTCCTAATATAGGTGCGATGTTAGAAAAATTAATAGTAGATTGAATACGATGCCTCGTTATATTCAATACGCGTACACTTCATAAATGTATGGTCCCAAATGGTCCATACAATTCAGTTTATTACTGTATTATTATTGTTCTTGGATCAGAGAATATCAATGATGGTTTTACACTTTAAAGCATAATTTAGTGACAAAGATACTAATGGAAATGTGAAACAAATCAAGACTTTAATCATTATGATTCTACAGGCTGGGTGCCCCCATGATAACATAAACATTTTTAAAACAACAAAGAAATTACACATTTTTTTAAAAGCGAATTTTATACATTTACAAGTCCTCCAGCTCCATATACCAAAGTTTAAAACCTTCTAATCCCACCTCCCCCGAAAAAAAGAAAAAAAAAACTTGCTCTAACGCATCATCGATCGATAGATCACGTTCACATCGATTAGAATACGATTTTTGAGTATTAGAGACATAGCTAATTTAATTCCCCAAAAGAACCACTTAACCGACTATTTAAAGTAACTAAACCGGAATAATCTTCCTTAACCATAAAACCCTCCTTCTCAGGTAGAGGCTTCGGTAGGATCATCTCCTTCGTCTAGTCGTCTTCATCAGATTCTAAGTAGATAGATACTGAGCTCAGGAGCTCCATTGCTATCAGGATTCATCATATAGAAGGCCTCCGAATCACGGGACCCAACGACCCGCTCGAACTTCGCCCTCATGTACATTATATCACCACCGCCACCGCCGCCGCCGACGGATGTCTCCTCCGTCTCCGGCAAAACTCCGGCGCCCATGGAAACCATCTCGAGCGCCTTGAGAACTTTCTTCTCCTTCTCACCGCACTCCCTCCTCGTCGCGAACCCACACTTTTTCCCGTTGCAGTAAGTCCTCCACATCGGCTCCTCCACCAACCGCCGCGGAATCGTCTTATCTCCTCCGCCGCCGCGACGGCGGCGAGTCTCGCTTTCTCCTCCTCCTCCTCCTCCTTCCTCCTTGGCCTTGTCGCATTCCAGAGCGATCCTCACGAGACCCGAAGCCATCTCCTTGACCAGTCCGCTGATCGGAGTAGCGAGCTCGATGAGAAACGCCGGAGGGGAAGTCGGATCTTTCTGGACTGAGAAATGCACGTGCCCGCGGCGGGACCCGAAAAGCGTGCCCACGACCCGTGACCCGAGTCCGGAGTTGTTGCCGGGTCGGGCTCTGCTGCTGAGGGAAGCGATGACCGAGCGGAGACGAGAGACGGCGAAAGATTGGAGTTTTCTTTTGGGAGTGATGACAGTGGAGGAAGATGATGAAGAGGAAGGATTGTGTTTGGGTTCGGGAAGTGGTTTAGTGCTGCTGTCGGGAAGAGGGTTATGGGCAGAAACGTCGTCGTTTTCGTCTGATCCTACTTTTCGTGTCCAGTGGAAGCTGTTGTGTCTCTTGGAGGTGAAGTCATCTGAGTTTGGTTTTGCCATTGAAAGAAGCTGAAGCTTAAGGAAAGAGAGAGAGAGGTGAGTATGTGGTTATGGATGAGCTGATGATCAAAGTAGCTGGTGTGAATTTAACTTCAGGGTTTGGTCTATTTGGTGACTCTCTCTCTCTCTCTGTATTTGGTCTTTTATCTCTCTCTTGTCGCTGTGGATGTATTTGTGTGAGAGAGAAGATATTGATAATACATCGACAGAGAACGAGGACCTACCAACTCATCTTTGTATAAGATTTTGGAAATTAAAGGAGGAAATAATAGTTTCATTTTTGTGTGTAGATTTGTCTTTTGCTTTTTTTAGTTCAATATAGGTGTCAAGTGATTCAACTTGGGATTAATTTTAGCCCCAAAAAGAGACATATATAAATCAAAAGAACAATTTATCCACTGAAGAAGAAAAGAATAAAATGAATTTTGTTTCTCTAATGATCTACTTTGTCTTTATTGTTTCCACTAGATAGTTACCCGCGCTTCGCCGCGGGATTTATTTTTATTTTATTGTTTATAAAACATTTTCATTTGATAAATGAATAAATTATATTAATATAAGTTTTGTATAATATTTATAATCTAAACATATATTATATTTTTATATTTAGGTTATTGTATAACTATCATTTATTTGACAATCTTTAACGAATTAGTTTCCAAATTAATTCTGTTCAGGTTGGTGGTGTAATATCATATTATTTTTTCAAAAAACGAATTTGCGGTTTTTAGTTTCCAGTATGTGGTCTAAAAGACTCTTAAATTATTCTCCTTCTGTTTCATATAAGTATTTTGTACTTTCATATTTATTTCAATAGAAATATCAGTTCTAC
>NW_026618606.1:0-11492 GCF_000801105.2 Raphanus sativus
TGATATGGACTCTGATCCGGAAGGATAGAGAACTGGTGGGATGAACGGTGACACAACGGGTTGCGGAAGGCCCGATGAAACTACCAGACTTCAAATGTTGCCGGATGTGACGCACCGGTCCAACAAAGAAGGATCGAGACTTGGAGATAACCTCACCAAGAAACTAGAAATGTTCTAAACAAAGAACAATGAGAGAAAACTCAAAAGAGAAATAAGAAAATCGATTGTGATTTTATTTCATGAAGGACTCACATATATATAGTGGTTTGTGAGTCAAAGAAACATAAATAGAATTCTTGAAAATACAACATTGAAAAATAGAAATGTTGAAAACAAGACATAGAAAATGTGAATTTGACCAAGACCAGTCAATTGCGGAAATGATGAAGACTTGGCAAGGTTCATTGACTGTCCAGGTTCGTGATTCGTCCAGGTTCATCCTGTGATGATCAGGTCGTCCGCGTAAGGAGCAGGACGGACGCAAGGCTGCCTGCATGGTTGATCATCGATGATCCATGAACGGATGAAGAGATAGCTCGACCCAAATCTTCAGAGAGCCTAAGGTCCCTTTGGAGAAGTGGATGCATCGATCATCATAAATCATCAAAGTGGTTGGAAAGGTCGAGATCAGCCTGATCGGGTGGTGATCACGAATGATCCGGGTGGTGATCACGATGATCCGGGTGATGATCACGATGATCATGGATTCTGGCTTGACTGTCAGTCCTAGAATGATGAATGGGTCGGGAAAGAAGTGATGTGGGTCGATCAATTCCATCGTCTGGTCGTGGATACGGCCTAAGGTCCTTCCCGGGTGTACGCGGGTCGATCCGGTATGCGGCTCGGTCTGTCTGTCTGGTACGGCCGGATGGATGAACCTCGGCTGAACTGATCTGGACGTCCCTGAACCATGCTGAGCTGGTTCCATGTACTGATCCTTGGGCCGGGTCTATCATTCCCTCCCTCTTCAAAAGGATTTGTCCTCAAATCGATTGTACCTGTATCAAAAAGGAAATAAATCAGATTCAGAGGAATTAAAGTTTTAAAGAAAAATCAGTGAATGAAAAGTTTGGACAGAAACTTCCTTGGAGTTTAGAAGTCCTTTTCATCAAGTAAGTCCAAGTCCTTTGGCATCCATCATTGCTTGCTCTCCTTAGAAACTGATCATGCTTATCCTGTTCATCCAAAACAAAGTGATTTGGTTTGGACAGGTAGTTGACTGAGGAAAAACTCTGGTTCATGGAGGATCGGTTTTGGCTCAGGTCGTTCCCTTCTTGGGCATGAATCTCCTTTAGAAATCTTGTACTCGCGGATAGATGGGCTGGAGAACCTCCGGTTTGAAAAATTCATATCTCCTTCATCCGCGAAGCTTTTCAAGTGATTCCAAGCCTCAGAGAATACTTGGTGAGTTAGCCTTCCAGGAAAATTGGTTTCATGACAAAGACCTTCTGAAGTCGAGATACCCTTCGTGGACTGAACCTCTGTCGCTGGCATCTCCAAGGTAGCCGGTTTGGACAACAATGCTTCTCCAAAACTCAGGCTGTTGGGCACGATCAATGCTTTCATTCAGAGGCTGAACCTGTCTTTCCTGGATACTCAAAACAAACACTAAAAGACCAGGATCAATATGTGCAAGAGAGATACTTGTTCAAATCAAAAATCAAGATATCTTTTCCAAGAACAAGTAGCACACATTTCAGCCTTTCAAGATGCTCATCAAAATAGATGTTACAGACCAGAATTTTCTCAAGACATGCAAAAATATTAGACATTTTCAGAAAGTGCATATCCTGCTCAACATCTGAAACACACAAGCTTAAGTTCAGATTGGGAAACTGTTATCAAAAAGACTTAAGAGACTTATCAAAGAATGTGTTGTAAACCACAATATCATCAAGGCTCAAAACAACACATTGATCACGAGATGATCTCAAAAGATGCCAAGTTTTATCAGTTTCAAAACACACAAGATCAGGCTGCAAAACATAATCACAAGAATCAAGATCACAAAAATCATTTTCAGTTCTAAGTGATTCATGTTCCAGCAACTTCTTAACCAAAATTCGTCCAAGGCACAAAAGGATGCAAATAAATTATCAGTGATCAGTGCATGAATATAAAGAACTCAGATCAAAGCCAATGCCTTTGAAAAACAAATGAGTCAAACGGTTTTTCTAGCATAGAAATCAGGCAGCTGCAAATCAGGCTCAAGAGTTTCTTCAAAATGATCAAAACATTTGCTATGTTTCAAGAACTGATCAAAGGTCAAGATAATTTCAGAGTTGTTGCCTTACCATTTTGAAAACAGTTATGATCAAGAAATTCATCAGGTTTAAAGATTTTAAAAGAATTAATCATGTTTTTCAAAAACAGACTTTGAAACACAAAATTCTTTCATCTTGTCAAGACCAAAACGAGTCACATCATGAGAACTAATCTTGACAAACATGTCAGGCAGAGAATTAAGCAAATCAGAGTTCTCACTGTGCTTTTGAAGATCAGGAGACAAAAGGGAGAGGGAGATGTGCCGGGATCAAAGCATAGATGACTGTCCATGTTGATACTTGGTGCTTCCTCATCAAAGACTGGACCAGGTTCGTCCTCCCATCAAAGATAGGATCTGGAACTTCATCCAACGATATCCAAGTGCCAATACATGGGCCTGATGTGGATAGACCAGTGGCTCTTCCTCAAAAACCTGTGGAGACAAAACAAGACTACTCGGAAGCTCCGGCAAAACAGTTAGTTCTACATTAGCCTGTTCATTATCAGTTTTAAAACGCAGGTTCAGATATAGGAAGATCACAATTTTCTTCACAAAACATCAGATTATCAATCAGCTCTTCTTCATACTCATCAAAGATAGGTAAAGAATCTGAAAAAATATTTAAACACTTCAACAAGGGTTTCAGATTTACCTTTGGCTTTTTTCAGTGATGAACAATGATGGCTCAGCTACTGGGGCACGTGTGGATGTGCTATTCTTGGTGGATGTTGTTGACGTCCTTGAGGGCTTTCATCATTCCCTTCTCAAAGTTATCACAAAACTCTTCGACATCAAACTGAAGCAATCGCCTTTTTGGAACAGTTTCGTCTTTGGATTCTTGACATGATCTTGCTCCTCCTTTTTGACTTTCCTGCACACTAACAAACTCATCAAATCTATTTTCAGGATATTAAAAGGAGTTTGAGAGATAGATGGTCTTGGGGAGTTCTCCTTGCTACTTTGCCTTAGAAGACCAAACATCTTAACCTGAAAATCTCAACACAAAAGTTAGATAAAAAAAAAATCTCACACTCTCAAGTGTTTGATCCTTCACCCACACACGTGTTTTCTCTCAGATTTATGGTGATCACACAAAGTTTCTTCTCAAGGTTCTAAGAGAACAGATCAAAGAATCCCAATGGGCAAATCCAAGCAAGATCAAAGGTTTAAGATAGAAAGATAAGAGATGTGATTTGGGAACCCGCTTTAACCAACTCAAAGGCCGGATTTCTCTTCGGCCAGCAGGCTTTCTCTTCCACCACCAATCCACAAATCAAACTTTGAAACTCTTTTTTTTTTTTTTTTATACTCTTTTTCCTTTTCTTTTTTTTTTTTTTTTTTTAAATCGTAGATCTTTTTTTTTTTTTTTTTTTAAATGGTGGATGGTAATGAGTGGCCCGGGTTCAAGAAAGGTAGAAGAAGAAGTGTTTAAAGAAAATGGAAGATGAGAAAAATTGATAGAAATAGAGTTACCGGAAGAGTGGCTCTGATACCACTTGATAGAACCAAAATCGGATCACTCTTTCGGTAAGGTTGATATGGACTCTGATCCGGAAGGATATGAGAACTGGTGGGATGAACGGTGACACAACGGGTTGCGGAAAGGCCCGATGATACTACCAGACTTCAATTGTTGCCGGATGTGACGCACCGGTCCAACAAAGGAAGGATCGAGACTTGGAGATAACCTCACCAAGAAACTAGAAATGTTCTAAACAAAGAACAATGAGAGAAAACTCAAAAAGAAAAATAAGAAAATCGATTGTGATTTTATTTCATGAAGGACTCACATATATATAGTGTTTGTGAGTCAAAGAAACATAAATAGAATTCTTGGAAAATACAACATTGAAAAATAGAAATGTTGAAAACAAGACATAGAAAATGTGAATTGACCAAGACCAGTCAATGTGCGGAAATGATGAAGACTTGGCAAGGTTCATTGACTGTCCAGGTTCGTGATTCGTCCAGGTTCATCCTGTGATGATCAGGTCGTCCGCGGTAAGGGAGCAGGACGGACGCAAGGCTGCCTGCATGGTTGATCATCGATGATCCATGAACGGATGAAGAGATAGCTCGACCCAAATCTTCAGAGAGCCCTAAGTAACATCCCTTTGGAGAAGTTGGATGCATCGATCATCATAAAATCATCAAAGTGGTTGGAAAGGTCGAGATCAGCCTGATCCGGGTGGTGATCACGATGATCCGGGTGATGATCACGATGATCCGGGTGGTGATCACGATGATCCGGGTGATGATCACGATGATCATGGATTCTGGCTTGACTGTCAGTCCTAGAATGATGAATGGGTCGGGAAAAGAAGTGATGTGGGTCGATCAATTCCATCGTCTGGTCGTGGATACGGCCTAAGGTCCTCCCGGGTGTACGCGGGTCGATCCGGTAATGCGGCTCGGTCTGTCTGTCCTGGTACGGCCGGATGGATGAACCTCGCTGAACTGATCTGGACGTCCTGAACTCCATGCTGAGCTGGTTCCATGTACTGATCCTTGGGCCGGGGTCTATCACTGTCCAAACTTAGATTAACTTCTCGTTTCTTCCGTATACTTTCGTATGGTCGTGTCATATCAGCTACGGACCTAATGTTCTCGTTCTTCTTGATTGTATCATCGAAGTTGTACGACTAAATCTGAGTTGGTTTCTCGTAAAAAGTTTATCGTGTAAAACAACAACGATTGACTTTAACATAGGTTTTTTAGCTATACGACTTGTTTTGCTTTCGACGCTTGTTTTATGGAAAGTCCCGCGCACGATAAATATTTTTAGCCGTTGATTTCGAGATAACCGTTTTTGACCCCAACAGTTAGCCCCCCAGCCTGTAAGACGCGGAGACGATCTTGTGGCGGAAGATTATGAGTTGAAAATCGAAATTTTTGGCTAAGAGTATTTCATTGCGGAAATCCACATAACCTTGATTGGCGATCGTGACGTCGGGAAGACCGTGAGTTTGTTGCTTAATGTGAAGAAAGAGAAGAACATATGTCCTCGAAAGTCCGTCGTCTTCAACAGAAGATTCAGAGTCTCGAGGAGACGGAGACTCGCAACTTCGACTCGATTCTCGCTGGTCTGAAATCCGTGTGCACCCTTGTCCTGGATTCGGAGGGTTCGGAGTACCAGGACCACGCAGTCAAGGATCGCGAAGCCGGCGCATATGAGACATGCAGCGGTGGTGCGACCAATGGAGGCGACAGTGAGACCGTTCCTTCTTAAGGTGAGTTTTGAGGATGAAGGTGATGCTCCGGGGAGCGTCTAGGTTTATCAATCCCTTTAGGGATTTTTATTTTGATTGTGTTTGACCGTTTAAGAGGCGATGATGTGTATTTGCGGGACTGGCATTGGTGGCTTCGAATCCCGGCCTTTTTCAGGGCATCTGTTGAACTCTGCGGCTCAATCTTTATAAAATATTAATGTTGCGTTTTCAGAACTTCTGTCTATCAAAGTTAGAGGGACATGGTGTGAGTTGTCGTCTCATTCCTGCCTCCCTGATGATCACCGTATCCGTCGTTGTACAAAGCGAGATTTTCCTGCGGTTTACGATTTACGCGAAAATTCGTGAAAACGTACAGACTTGAGTGAAGAGACAAGTTTTGGGATCTCGCGTCGTTGACGCTTTGCCTATGAGAATGTTAAGATACCAGCAAGGCTGGGTTTAGGGCAAGACCTAGGTTTACTCTCAGACTGAGGCTGTGCGATGACAAATCGGCTTTCGTTTTGCCTGTTTGTGATTTTAACCTGATTCGTACCGTTTTAAAATCCGCGAAGTGGTATCGGCTTATATGATTGTCTGGGCACGAATCGAGCTACTTCCTTTACGAAGTGCTGAACCAAATTTGGATTTTTGTATAGCGCGCTATGGGATCCTTGTCGGATGTAAAAGAGCCTACCCTTAGGTGGCTTGTCTGTTTAGGACGTTAGAGTTCGTTTGTTGTGATCAGCAACAACGATATGATGCCGTTTAGAAGGCGTATGAAGGTTTTAATCGAAAAACGAATGTTCAGGCACGAAGCGACGTCTCGCAGTGCTTTGAAGTTTGTTTTTCTTATGCCATAAAGGACTATGGGCTTTTAGAAATCGCGGAATGTTCTGGGCGATAGTTTATGATTTATTTGGTGGATACTGGATCCATTGTTGAGGCCGTTTAGCGATTGGCGAGTTTGTTTGCGAAGAGTTTCGAAAATTTGGTTTCTGTGTTTGTAAAGAGTTTCGAAAATCCGGTTTCTTCAAAAAACGTGGGATTATACAAGCATACACATTTCAAATGTGTACGAGTTAATTTTCCCTTGTGCCGCATTTCAAATGTTCGCGGGCTTGGAGATGTTTTGCGAATGTCCGTAGTCAGAAACTGTTGTTTCAGTTTGGACGTGCAAGTTATAAAAATTTTGATCGAGGAATTAGGACCAGGGGTCGCGTATATTTGACCGGGAGAAGTGTCTACCTTCGCTTTGCTTCGCGAAGTGTTGGCCTTCCGGATTTTAAGGACGACTCGTATAACTCTTGGAGCTTTGTCACGAGTGTTTCTTTTCATGCTTTGTTTACGGGGCGTATAGAACTTAATCAGTCGATGTTAAGTTCAAATTTTTCCGTTAACCGTATGGCTGTTAGGACTGATTTTATTACGAGAAATTTATCGCATGATTTCCGCTTTTGGGCTATGCGACAGAGTTGCTCGCGTAATGGTCACTTGGCGTTTATGACAAATCGTGGATTATCGTTTGGCCCTTAAGTGATTGGAGCGGCGATCGTTCAGCTGTTTTGTCTTGGCGTGAAGGCTGTGTTCAGCCGTTTAACCAAGGAGTTGGTAAACGATCAGACCGCGATCCTTTCGCATTAAGGTCATATTGGTTCACGATTGTCCTTAATTGATGATGCCGAATTCAGGTCCGGACTTTATGGAAAGACGTAGTTGGCCGAGGGCCGAATAGAGTTCGTCGAGATAGACATGCCAATCATAGCGGAGTTTTCCAAGTTATGGGTGATGGCTTTTCGAAACGATTTTCCACTTTAGGTTTCAGTTATACGATAGATGCTTCGTATAAAGTTTCCTTTGGTCGCATGAAAATTGTTTCATTTTATCCGAGAAATAAAGTTTAAGGAATCGACGAAAGAACACGTTCGGATTCAGTTTTGGGTTATTTCCCGCTTGGACGTAATTTTCCGTATTGCGATGTCGTTTTTGCATGAGACCGATCTTGGTTTTCCTTATGCTGTTTTTGTGTAACATGTTTATACGAAAGTAATGGATGACCGGTTTCATGAAGATAGAAAATCGCAGATAGTCAAAGTAGTCTTGTTTCCGTGGTTTACACGGGAAATGTTTCCGCTTGATTTCGTTTTCGAAGTTGTTTCGCGGGTTATCGAAGTTATTACCGAAGTTTTTACGAAGGTTATTTCGTTAATTTTGTAGCTCACCGTCGTGCCATTAGTCTCACGGAAGCGGAAAGAGTATGCCAAGGATGCGGCGATCGTTTCTCGGTTTTTCGAGAGATTAGATCGGTTTGCGCGTTCTGCCTAGACAGTCAAGGAACAATAGAACGAAACTGGAAGAAAATGCCTAAGACTTATCTTGCTAGACTATCCACCTAGGTTAAGTTCCCTAAATTTTACGGCAGTTTACAAGACGTTCCCATTCCTTTCCTACGAAAAAATTAAAACCTTGATAAAATTTTCTAAGTCGGACGTACCTTAGTCTCATTGATTACTCGAGATTGCCTCATGTCCGTTCCTCTTTGTCTTCTACCGTTTCATTGTCAAAGGTCTTCGAAAAGTCTGATACTGAATCGAGAATCGATTTTTGATGAAACCTGAAGGAACAGTGCAGAATCGTTGCAGAATCGTTGAAGCAAAGGGAGGAGAAGTAGGCGAAACTCGAAGAAGGCTAAGGTGGGTAGACAAGTGAAAACGAATGGCAAGATGTCACTTGAGTGGGGCTTCTTGTTTCGTCAAGCTATGAGCGAACTGGTCAGGTCAAGAAGCTTACGATCTTGTTATACTTCACGAATGATGTTTCGTAAAATATTGCCGAGCTTTTATTTAACGAGAGTTATTCAAAAATGTTGTCGAGTTAATTTTACGGAAATTGTTTCGTAAAATTAGTTTGGATAATATTTGGGTCAATCTTTACGAGGATTGGCCGTGCTTGACGAATGTTTTGTTGCCCGGCGACCAGCGCAGCACGGGCGCGTTAGCCGCCCGGCGCCTAGAGGCAGCACGGGCGTGCTAGCCCCCGGCGCCTAGGGACAGCACGGGCGTGCTAGCCGCCCGGCGCCTAGGGACAGCACGGGCGTGCTAGCCGCCCGGGACTGTGCTTCCTCGCGGGACCTGCCTGTTTTCTCATTTTTTTAAAGGTTTCTCGATCGACACTTAGTCTCTCGAGGTTTCTTTAATTGTTTTTTTGAGACTTTG
The DNA here is from genome assembly GCF_000801105.2 of Raphanus sativus. Lineage (NCBI taxonomy): Eukaryota > Viridiplantae > Streptophyta > Magnoliopsida > Brassicales > Brassicaceae > Raphanus > Raphanus sativus. Next base: position 8,688 of record NW_026618606.1, read on the forward strand.
GACATTGATTTCATCATGATCCCAGCAAGGAATTGTTTCTTAGAACGTTGTTGACCTTTTATTTACGAGAGTTATTTCACAAAATGTTGTCGAGTTAATTTTACGGAAACTGTTTTGTAAAATGTTGTCGAGTTTAATCATGCAAAAGCTGTCTCGTGAAATATTTTCGAGAATTTATTTTACGAAAGGTGTTCCGTAAAATGTTATCGAATTTTAGCATTAGAAACGCTGATTGGTAACCCGATCAGTCGTGCTTTCTGTTTCATGAGTAATCTGGGGTTTCTCCGCGATTTCCCAGGAGAACAAGTCTTTATTTTTCCGGGAAATTCTAAAAACATTTCCAGTCGAAACTCTACTCGGTAATCAGACCGTCATATCAGCCTTGGGCTCGATCCTACCTAAAATCGTATGTGGGTCGTTAGAGCCGTGATTCGGGCCCCTTTTGGGCTGTCTTGGGACTTAGACGTTTTTACGATTTTTCTTTGAAAAAGCCGTTGATGTGACGCTGGTTTTTCCGAAAGGATTTCAATTCCCCGTATAGTTAAGGCAACTGGTGTTCAAGCTAACCATAGCCGTTTTATACGGCAGGCAGGAATCCGTCTCCACTACCAAGTCTTTCTTCGATAATCCCAAACGAGGGGGGTTGTGTCCATGGACCCGAGGACCGTGTTGCAGGAACTTGGACGGGGGTGCATGGTTGATAGGACCCGAACTTGGTTGGGATGGTCCGTTCTCGGGACGTTTGTCCGTAAGATGATAATCTTAGATAACTGTTTGCATAAGCGTTGGTCGTAGGAGCAGTCACTGCTGAAGTTGTTTTAACCAGCGTCGATGTGAGCTGTGAGTTTGTCTTTCATATTTCCAGACATTGCTTTGATCAAGCGTTTTGCGGCCGTAAGAGTAAGAGTAATCCGTCCCCCTCCTTCTAGCGCCAAACTGTGGGAACCGAAATTCGCACTGTCGATTTTTGTTAAGTAAATCGGAGGAAAGCTAAGTAAACTTAACTTTCCCTGAAGGTCCGGATTCTCTGCGACAACCAACGACAAGTGATCAAATAAACGCGGAAAGGTTTTATTAAGATTTGAGACTGGACCTTAAGGAAGGCTGCCTACGTACCCCTTTCGAGGATCAAGTCGGACGTAGTTCAGTTGGAAAGATTTGAACAAGAGATCGAACTGCCTGGCGGAGTTCGTCTAGTACGAGCGTTAGTCATAGAAACGGGCGTGTCGAGAATAATCGCCTAGGGTTTCTATGTGCGGAACTCTAAGTAAAAGGATTGTTAGATCCTTCCGAAGGAAACAGAAGTCTGCGGACAAGATGAAGGTAGAACGAGAGGCGGCCGGACGTTCTAGGTCCTGCCTTGCTAGTCTAACCACCTAAATTCTAAGTTCCCTCAGCTAAAATCTCGGATCTGCTCTCTAATCTCTCAATTTTTCTCTCTTGGATTTTTCCTCCTCTGCCCTTTTGCTTCTCTCCTCAAGCTGCTTTATATACTCCTCCTTATGACGGTCTATTCTCCTTTTGGGCCGCGAAGCGGGCTTTTTCCATTTTCGTCGGCCTTCATGTTTATCGGGAAACTTGACATTTATCTTCGGGAAACTTGACATTTATCTTCTGGAAATTTAGCATTTATCTTGTTATGTAAAGATAAACGTAAATCGTCGTATCTATCTCAGATAATCGTAAGCGGACTGTCCGATCGCGTTTGGTCCCTTTCGGGCCGTCTCTAGGACTTCCGTTGTTTTCTACGATTTCTTCGGAAGATCTTCAATCCTTCGTAGAGTTGAGATGAGTGGTGTCTTAAGATAACCATCACTGTTCGCACGAAGAATTTAAGATCTTCCTTCCCGTTGATATCTTACGAGTTTCCGAAGTGTTTCCGACGATCTTTGTTTGGAGTAAGAACGGGAGTTTTGTACGCGGAATCTCAACGATTCGTTCCGCGAAAACTTGGGAAAGACGCAAAGTACAGACTTCTGACGGCCGGGGCCTAGAACTTATGCACGGAAGCTTGTCGCCCGACGACCCGAGCCAGCACGGGGCTAGCCGGCCCGGCGGCCATGGCCAGCACGGGCGCTAGCCGCCGGCGGCCACGGCCAGCACGGGGCTAGCCGCCGGCGGCCACGGCCAGCACGGGCGCTAGCCGCCGGCGGCCACGGCCAGCACGGCGGCTAGCCGCCGGCGGCCACGGCCAGCACGGGGCTAGCCGCCCGGCGGCCAGGACCCAGCACGGGGGCAAAGCCGCCCGGCACCTGCCATCTCGGCGAGGGCTTTGATTTGATATCTTGCTCGTTTTCTGGGTCCTCACGGTTTGAGAGAACGGGCTCTTTGAAGTTTCCCGGCGCCAGGACCAGCACGGGGGCTAGCCGCCCGCAGCTAGAGCCAGCACTGGGGCTAGCCCCCGGGACCTTGCGTCTCGGCGAGGGCTTCGATTTGATATCTTGCTCATTTTCTGGGTCCTCACGGTTTGAGAGAACGGGCTCTTTGAAGTTTCAAGGCGGATTCCTTGTCGTTCGGCCTGTCAAACTTAAATTACTTCTCGTTTCTTCCCGTATACTTTCGTATGGTCGTGTCATATCAGCTACGGACCTAATGTCTCTCGGTTCTTCTTGATTGTATCATCGAAGTTTTACGACTAAATCTGAGTTGGTTTTCTCGTAAAGGTTTATCGTGTAAAACAACAACGATTGACTTTAACATAGGTTTTTTAAGCTATACGACTTGTTTGCCTTTCGATCGCTTGTTTTATGGAAAGTCCGCGCACGATAAATATTTTTAGCCGTTGATTTCGAGATAACCGTTTTT
>NW_026618607.1:0-11489 GCF_000801105.2 Raphanus sativus
GAATTCATGAGTGTTGTCTCATGTCAAGAGAGTATTCAGTTAACTTGTAACTGAATCCCCTTCAACCAAGCAACAGGAACTCACCATTAAAAGGAAGAGACAACCAACTGGTGGTTGAATCCTCTTAAACAGTCAACACTATAACCAAGATCATAGATAGTAAACTGGTTATGTGTGGCAAAGAATCTCTAGTTTGAATCTAATCCTTGAGAAGTGATACAACACTTTAGAGTTTGTTCACTTAAGAAGAAAAGAAATTAGAATCAGTAATCTAGAACTTAAGAGAAGATAAAGAAGAGTTTAGAGTGAATTTTACAAGTATTAGGCTGCCTTAATAGAAAGAGAGTTAAGGCAGCTTCTAAACCATTACTCTAAACTCCTTACATTGTGAATATTGTTTAGACACAAGCAAGGGAGAGAGAGGCACGAAATCAGACTGAGAGAACTTGTGTTGATACTGGATAAATGTTACAAGAGGTGGTGAAGTCTTTAAATAGACAATCACTTACAATAAACAATGATTAAACAAGGGAATGACTAAACAAATATTATTGTGGGGTTTCTGATGAAGCCAGAAGGATGCAGCCAAGGTTAATCTCGACCAGAGGGAGTGAGAGTGACAGGAGAGAGGTTTACACAGCCTGGTTGAGTGAAAGTGACAGGTCCAGCTGCTTCTCTTAAGCAACATGTGACTTCTTCTTTTCAAATTCAAACCAGGCTCTCTTATTTTAATTCAAACATGTTTCCTTGACATCTCAGTGTTTCCTATTATTTTGTGTAATCTGAGTGTATATGAAGATTAAAGGAGACTAAAAAGAGATTAAGAGATTGAAAAGTCTAGAAATGATTCTCAGATGTAATAGTAACCAGAGACATAACTTTCTTAGATTAATAATGAGTGAGGGTTTACAAATATATAGTGAGAGGCTAACAATGGTTTCGACAAGTAAAGAGAGTCTTAAGCACTATTCTAATCATGTGGAGTCAAGGGAAGAGTAGGCGCCTTATTTGAAATGCTTGGACCATATGCTTCACATGCTTGATGCCTTTAGCATCTTGACTAGATCCTCTTTGCCTTTCCAGCCTTGTACAGGCTGTCATGGCGCGCCTCATCTTGATCTACAACGGTCACAAGCTTCCTTCTCTTAACCTTCTCCTTGGTTAAGAGTATTCGACATCCCCTTATCTCTTCTCTTCTCCAATTACCCATTTACCTCAGTAACTCCTCTTTTACCACAGTAACTTAAAGTTACTGTAATAGTAACCTTCCAAATAGTAACTTGAGCTCTTTCTCCTCTTCTCCTTTCCATGTTAACTTCTTCTCTATCTCATAAATATAATCACCTCAACTCAACACTCCCCCTCAAGCTTGACCATGTGAAACAAGTCAAGCTTGGAAAGCCATGAGATCTTCCTCATTAAAAACCTCACTAAGGAAAACCCTTTGGGACAAAACCTTGATGAGGGAAAAAGAGTGAAGACCTCATAGCTAAGGGGATCAGCTCCTCTTGCTCAAATCAATGAGGCCCAACCTGATATGGATGGACTCCATTGTCTTCTGCCTCGCAGCCTTGGTGAACACATCAGCCAACTGATCTTCACTTCTTGTGTAACATGGTAAGATAACTCCAAGCACAATCATCTGTCTGACCTTGTGGCAATCAACCTCTATATGCTTTGTCCTCTCATGGAACACTGAGTTGGATGCAATGTGGATAGCTGCTTGGTTATCACAATGCATAGTCATTGGTGTAGCTTGATCAATCTCTAAATGCTTCAGAATCCCCTTGATCCATACAAGCTCATTGGTTAGCTTCAGCATGGCTCTGTACTCGGCTTCAGCACTAGAACAAGAGACCACCTTCTGCTTCTTACTCTTCCAAGTAACCAAGTTCCCACCAATGAAAGTACAGTAGCCAGTGGTTGATCTTCTATCAGCTCTATCTCCTGCCCAATCAGCATCACAATAGCCCACCACTTTTGTACTCTTATTGCAACCCATCCAAACTCCAAGACCTTGTGTACCATTCAGATACATCAATAGTCTTTCCACCATGCGCCAGTGATGCTCTTTTGGAGCTTGCATATGCTGGCTCACCTGATTCACAGCAAAACATATATCAGGCCGAGTGATTGTTAAGTAGATCAACTTACCAACAAGCTTTCTATAAAGCTTGGGATCATGGAAGAGTTTGCTATCTTCAATCTCCCCCTCACGTGGAACCTTGTACCCATCCTCCATGGGCATCTTAGCTACCTTGCCTCCATATGCCCCTGCATCTTTCAAAAGATCAAGTGTATATTTCCTTTGAGAGATAAACAATCCTTCCTTGGCTCTACACAACTCAATACCAAGGAGGTATTTCATCTCTCCTAAGTCTTTAATATCAAAGACAGATTTTAGAAACTCCTTAGTAGCCTTGATACCTGTTTTATCAGAACCAGTGATGATAATATCATCTACATATACAAGGATTACAATGATACCTGAGGATGTGACCAGTGTAAAGAGAGTATGATCAAGTTCTGACTTCCTGAAACCTCTACCATTCAAGGTTGTGCTCAGTTTGTGGTACCAAGCTCTAGGAGATTGCTTGAGACCATAGATTGCCTTCTTTAATCTCAAAACATTTCCCTTCTTCACTAGATGCTCAAGACCAGGAGGTGGCAACATGTATACTTCATCTTCTAGCTCTCCTTGTAGAAAAGCATTCTTGACATCCATTTGCCAAAGATCCCACTCAAGGTTCACTGCCAATGATAAGACAACTCGGATTGTATGGAGTTTGGCCACTGGTGCAAATGTATCAATGTAGTCCTCTCCATATGTTTGAGTGAACCCTCTTGCTACCAATCTTGTCTTGCGCCTATCTATCTTTCCATTTGGTAGATACTTGATAGTAAAGATCCACCTACTAGATACAGCTCTTTTTCCCTTTGGCAAGGCACTCTCATACCATGTATCATTCTTGATCATAGCATCTGCTTCAGCATTGACTGAGTCTCTCCACTCTTGTATAAGCATTGCCTCTTCATAGCTTCTTGGAACATAACTCTCATCCAAGCTCACTTGAAAGGCACAATGCTCTTCTGGATATTGAGCAAAGGAACACACAGCTTGAGAAGGATGCTCCACAGCCTGGGCATTGTAGTACACTCTCGTGTTTACCCAGTTGGAAGCATCCCTCTTAACTCTTGTGCTCCTTCTCAAAGCTGGTGCTGGAACATCTTGTACTACTGGCTCGGATTGCTCTTGTTCTTGCACCACTGGTTCAGATACTTCCCCACTTTCTTCACTAGCAGTTGGCTGACTTTCTTCAGCTCCATCACTAGCTACCACACCTTGATCATGAGAACCACCTGATGCACCCATGGTTGAGCTAGAAGAGAGTGATGGAGCTGAACTGGAGCTAAGTAGGAGTGACACTGAACCAGAAGCTGATCAGGAGCTAAGTGAGAGTGACATAGAAGATGAAGTAGAAGCAGCTCGATCCAAAGAAGAGAAGCCCATATCCGATCAAACTCAAGACCCATTCTACTTATCACAAGGGCCAATCACAAGATCTCAAACCAGAAGATTGAAGAATTCGATTGCAGCCTTGGTTTACTCCAAACCAAACCAAATCGATGATCAAAACCAAGTCAAGCTCTTTAATCATTCAGTCTTTGGTCTTGCCTAGTTTTCCTTTCTTTCTCGTGAACTACAAGTCTTAGTCTTTGCTTTGTTTTCCCATGTTGTTTTCCTTTTCTACAAATACTTTGGTTTCGATTTCAATAAGATCATTCACCTTTTTGATTAAAATCTCTCTTATCATTGTGAATCCCTTGTTCATCTTTGAACATTGATCTGCTGAGGAGTTCATTCTCCAATTGCAACTTGGCTTTGATCCTTACTTGAGTTCATTCTCTTGATCAAAGTCTCTCATCTATCCATCAATCATCCATCCGTGAGTTCCCATCCACAAAACCATCTATCATCACCCTTTTTACCATTCCGCAAACACCCATCAAACCATCAAACCATTGATCCAACCTTCAAAGATCAGGGAAAGTGAACCATATTACAACCAGGGTTCTATCAGGTGGTATCAGAGCAGATTGAAGGCTCGTGATCTAGGGTTTGTTTCGCAAAAACTCTTTAAATTCTTCTCTCTTTCGTTTTGGGAACCTCGATTGATCTCTGTGAAACTCCATTCTCTTATCTATCTATCTAATATTGCGGGGGGGCCAACCAGTTTATAAAAAAAAAAAAGAAAGATCAAAGTATCTAAGAAAGCTGAAGAGAAATCCAGCTAGACTGAAGAGAAATCCAGTCTCTGGTGGTAAAGCTCCCTGCCCATTAAATCCCTTAATACTGTCTATCTCTTTCTTTAGTTGGGGTTGGGGTTTTGTTCTTTGAAGCATTGATCTTTGTTGACTGCTGAGCTCTTGGATTCACAAAGAAACTTCACCACAAAGTTGAGAGAAACACTTGAGAGAAATACTTGTGAGGCTTCAACTATAATACTTGTGTACTTACTTTTCTTGTCGAGTTTCTTAACAGGAAGTCATGTCTGAAAGTGATCTGGAACGAGAGGGAAGACCAGCAGCTAGACTGGATAAAACTCAGATGGATGCCTTGATAGCTACTCTTATGCATGAGATGGATAAAAAGCTTGAGTTTGCTGGGGTTACCCGTTCTACTAATGATGTTTTGGGTAATACTTCACAGGTTAGGAGAGCAGCTAGGGAAAAGAGGAGAGGAAAACGACCTACCGTTGCTAATGATCTAGACTCCTCTTCTGGACGTAGCACAGATGAAGATCGAACAGAAAGGTCCATCAGGTCAGGACGTGGAGCTTCTCAAACCAGATCAGACCGTGCAATGTCTCAAACTAGACATACTACTCGACGTGCACCAAGGGAGAGACCTGATGATCGTCTTGGGAACCTTAAGCTTCGGATACCTGTCTTTGGAGGCACTAGCAATCCCGATGACTATCTTGATTGGGAGAAGAAGATTGAATTGGTGTTTGACTGCCAAGACTATTCGGAAAAGAAGAAGGTGAGGCTTGCTGTAACTGAGTTCAATGGTTATGCGTTGCATTGGTGGGATCAGATTGTTACTTCAAGAAGGAGGACTGGAGAAGCACAAGTTGCATCCTGGTATGAACTCAAGACTCTTATGAAGAAACGCTTTGTGCCAAGCTATTATGGGAAAGATGTGCATCAAAAACTCAGAAGGCTTACCCAAGGCACGAGGGGAGTAGAGGAATACTATCAGGAGATGGAAACTCTTATGCTTAAAGGTGGTGTAGACGAGTCAGCTGAAGCTACCATGGCTCGCTTCCAGGCTGGGTTAAGCAGAGATATTCAGGATCGCATAGAGATGTATGAGTATGAGGATATCTTTGAGTTGCTACACAAGTCTATCCTCATAGAGCAGCAACTAAAGAGAAAGCATCCAACCAAGGGTTCCTATGGCAACAACTACAAGACGGCCACTACCAAGGATGAGAAACCAATTGTGAATGCAAAGGAGGAACTCAAGGGATATCAGCGTGATGATAAAGGAAAGGCACCAGCAACCAGAGCAAGAGATGTGAAGTGTTTCAAGTGTCATGGTTTTGGACACTATGCCAATGAGTGTACCAACAAGAAGGTGATGCTACTTTTGGATAATGGTGATATGATATCTGAGGAAGAGAATGTTGATGCCTCAGAAGAAGAGTTGATAGACTATCCAGTCCGAGGTCAGCTCCTGGTTACAAGAAGATCCCTTCAGGTCCAATCCAAACCAGAAGACATAGATCAAAGGGAGAATCTCTTTCATACTCGTTGTACTGTTTATGATAAAGTTTGTAGCTTGATTATAGATGGTGGGAGTTGTACTAATGTTGCTAGTGAATCTCTTGTAGCAAAGCTTGGATTGAAAACAGGAAAGCATCCTAAACCTTACCCACTTCAATGGCTGAATGAAGGAGGCGAGTTGATGGTTACTGAACAAGTAATGGTTCCTATAACCATTGGGAGATACCAGGATGAGATAGTGTGTGACGTTCTACCTATGGATTCCAGCCACATCCTCTTAGGAAGGCCCTGGCAGTTTGATAAAAGAGCAATCCATGATGGTTTTACAAACCGCCATTCTTTCACCCACCGAGACAAGAAGATTGTTCTAGCTCCCTTATCTCCACAAGAAGTGCATGAGGATCAACTGCAGCTAAAACTCCGACGCCAAGAAGCCAAGAAAGATTCAACTGAATCACATAAGATGGGGTCTAATCTTATGGCCAAAAACAGTGAGGTTAAGAAAGCTTTCTTTCTTAAACAACCTTTACTTCTCTTTGTTTTTAAAGGTGCACTAACTGCTTCTAACCTTGCACCGGAGCTTCCGAAAGATCTTCAATTCATCTTGCAGGATTATGGTGATGTGTTTCCAGAAGATAGTCCAGCAGGTCTGCCTCCTTTCCGTGGTATTGAACACCAAATAGATCTGGTTCCAGGCGCCTCTCTTCCTAACCGGCCTGCCTATAGGACCAATCCAGATGAGACCAAGGAGCTGCAAAGACAAGTGGATGAACTGATGGAGAAAGGGCACATCCGAGAGAGCATGAGTCCATGTGCTGTGCCAGTACTTTTAGTGCCCAAGAAAGATGGAAGCTGGCGCATGTGTGTTGACTGCAGAGCCATTAACAACATTACTGTGAAGTACAGGTATCCTATTCCTAGGCTCGATGATATGTTAGATGAATTGCACGGTTCTTGTGTGTTCTCTAAGATAGATTTGAAAAGTGGTTATCATCAAATTAGGATGAGGGAAGGGGATGAATGGAAAACTGCTTTCAAAACAAAACATGGGTTGTATGAGTGGCTTGTTATGCCATTTGGGCTTACGAATGCACCTAGCACTTTCATGAGATTGATGAATCATGTTCTAAGAGCTTTCATAGGTCATTTTGTTGTAGTATACTTTGATGATATCCTGATCTACAGCAAAAATATGATTGAACATGTTAATCATTTGAAAACTGTTTTAGAAGTGCTTAGGAAGGAGTCTCTTTTTGCTAACTTCAAGAAATGTACTTTTGGAGCAGATCACCTTGTGTTTTTAGGCTTTGTTGTTACAGCTCAAGGAATCAAAGTGGATGAAGAAAAGATCAAAGCAATCCGAGAGTGGCCTATTCCAAAGAATGTGAGTGAGGTCCGGAGCTTCCATGGTTTGGCTGGTTTCTACAGGAAATTTGTGAAAGATTTCAGCACCATAGCCGCACCACTCACTGAGGTAATCAAGAAGAATGTGGGTTTTAAATGGGATGATGCACAAGAAGAAGCTTTCCAAACCTTGAAAGGGAAGTTGACTGAAGCTCCTTTACTTGCTTTACCTGATTTTTCTAAGACTTTCGAAATAGAATGTGATGCTTCTGGTGTAGGAATTGGGGCTGTACTGATGCAGGAGAAGAGACCAATTGCTTATTTCAGTGAGAAGCTAGGAGGAGCCATGGCGAATTATCCCACCTATGACAAGGAGCTATACGCTTTGATCAGGGCCCTAGAGACTTGGCAACACTACCTTTGGCCAAAAGAATTCGTGATCCACACTGATCATGAATCACTCAAACATCTTAAAGGGCAGCACAAGCTTAACAAGAGGCACGCCAAATGGGTAGAATTCCTTGAAACTTTTCCTTATGTGATTCATTACAAACAAGGAAAAGAAAATGTGGTAGCTGATGCTTTGTCTAGGAGGTATGCTTTGCTTGCTGCCATGGAAACAAAACTGTTAGGATTTGATCAGATTAAGACTTATTATGCTGATGATCCTGATTTCAAAGTAGTGTTCAAAGATTGTGAAAAGCATGCTAGTGGGAAGTACTTTAGGTCTGATGGGTTTCTTTTCTTTGAGACTCGTCTATGCTTACCTCAGTGTTCTTTGAGAGAGTTGTATCTTAGGGAATCTCATGGAGGTGGACTAATGGGACACTTTGGCGTTGATAAGACACTCAGCACCTTGAAGGAACACTTCTACTGGCCAAGCATGAGGAAAGATGTTGAGAAACACTGCAGCCGATGCATAGTTTGCACTCAAGCTAAAGCTAAGAACCGACCTCAAGGTTTGTACACTCCTCTCCCTATTCCTGATGCACCTTGGGTAGACTTATCAATGGATTTTGTGCTTGGATTGCCTAGAACTAAGAGAGGAAGGGATTCGATTTTTGTGGTAGTAGACAGGTTTTCAAAAATGGCACATTTTATTGCTTGCAACAAGACTGATAGTGCTGTTAATGTTGCTGATCTTTTCTTTAGAGAAGTTGTGCGTTTGCATGGAATGCCTAGAACCATTGTGTCTGATAGGGATACTAAGTTCCTTAGTTACTTCTGGAAAACTCTTTGGTCTAGATTGGGAACTAAGCTTTTGTTTTCTACTACTTGTCACCCTCAGACTGATGGACAAACTGAAGTAGTTAATAGGACTTTGTCATCTCTCTTGCGTACTGTGGTTAAGAAAAACATTAAGTCTTGGGAAGATTGTTTACCTCATGTTGAGTTTGCTTACAATCATTCAGTTCATAGAACCACTAAGCATTCTCCTTTCCAGATTGTGTATGGTTTTAGTCCTTTGACTCCATTAGATCTTTTGCCTTTGCCCATTAATGAACAGACTAACCTTGATGGAAAGGCCAAGGCCGAGTATGTTGTTTCTTTGCATGAGCAGGTTAAGAAGAACATTGAAGAAAGAACTAAGGCTTATGCAAAGCAAGCTAACAAAAAGAGGCGTGAGCTGATTCTAGAGCCAGGAGACTTGGTGTCAATTTACTTGAGGAAAGATAGGTTCCCTGCTGAAAGGAAGTCTAAACTTCTACCAAGGACAGATGGTCCTTTCAAAGTGCTTGAACGGATCAACAACAATGCTTATAAAATTGATCTTGAAGGGAAGTACACTGTTAGCTCTACTTTCAATATTGCTGATCTGATTCCTTATCATGCTGACGAGTTGGTTTCTTATGTTGATCTAGATTTGAGGTCAAATCCTTTTAAAGGAGGAGGGGATGATGCACCCATGGTTGAGCTAGAAGAGAGTGATGGAGCTGAACTGGAGCTAAGTAGGAGTGACACTGAACCAGAAGCTGATCAGGAGCTAAGTGAGAGTGACATAGAAGATGAAGTAGAAGCAGCTCGATCCAAAGAAGAGAAGCCCATATCCGATCAAACTCAAGACCCATTCTACTTATCACAAGGGCCAATCACAAGATCTCAAACCAGAAGATTGAAGAATTCGATTGCAGCCTTGGTTTACTCCAAACCAAACCAAATCGATGATCAAAACCAAGTCAAGCTCTTTAATCATTCAGTCTTTGGTCTTGCCTAGTTTTCCTTTCTTTCTCGTGAACTACAAGTCTTAGTCTTTGCTTTGTTTTCCCATGTTGTTTTCCTTTTCTACAAATACTTTGGTTTCGATTTCAATAAGATCATTCACCTTTTTGATTAAAATCTCTCTTATCATTGTGAATCCCTTGTTCATCTTTGAACATTGATCTGCTGAGGAGTTCATTCTCCAATTGCAACTTGGCTTTGATCCTTACTTGAGTTCATTCTCTTGATCAAAGTCTCTCATCTATCCATCAATCATCCATCCGTGAGTTCCCATCCACAAAACCATCTATCATCACCCTTTTTACCATTCCGCAAACACCCATCAAACCATCAAACCATTGATCCAACCTTCAAAGATCAGGGAAAGTGAACCATATTACAACCAGGGTTCTATCACCACCCGAGCTCTCTTCTCCACTTGAACTCTCTCCCCCCACATGATCAAGGTTGGTAGGTTCCTGATCCACTTCTTGACCTCTTGGTGGTGTTCTTGCTGTAGTTACACGAGACTGATCCTGGGTCATATTGATTCCAAGCCCCTCTAAGATGGTTCTCAATGTAGAAGCTCTATCTGAGGTAAGATCCTTCAAATCTTCCTGATTCTGCTCCTCATAATAACCTCTTTCTTCTATGAACTTTACTTCTCTTGATACTAACACTCTTCTTGTGTCAGGATTATAGCATTTGTACCCCTTTTGTGTGTGGGAATATCCCACAAACATTGCCTTCTTACTTCTTGCTTCCAGCTTGTTTCTCATCTCACTAGGCACCATCACATAGCACAAACATCCAAACACTCTCATATGCTCCAAGGAAGGTTTGTAGTTGTTCAATACCTCAAATGGAGCCTGCCCTTTCAAGACCAGTGTAGGAGTTCGGTTGATCAGATAGCATGCTGTGACTACAGCATCACTCCAAAATCTCTTAGGAACCTTAGACTGAAGCATCAATGTCCTTGCCACTTCCATGAGGTGCCTGTTCTTTCTTTCAGCTACACCATTCTGTTGTGGTGTGTAAGGACAACTTGTTTGCTGCAAGATTCCATGAGAAGAGAGGTGTTGCTTGAAGGCATTTCCAGTGTACTCCCCACCATTATCAGACCTGAGAATTTTAATCTTGGCATGATATTGGTTAGTCACATAAGCTTGAAAATTTTTAAATGCATCAAGCACCCTATCTTTGGTTGGAATAAGTGTTAGCCAGGTGTATTTGGATTTTTCATCAATGAAAGAGACATAATACTTATGAGAAATCTCTAGACAAGCAAGGAGCAGTCCAAACATCAGAGTGAATAAGATCAAAGCAGTTCTCATAAACAATAGAAGAGTTTGGAAAAAGTTTTACAATGCTTGCCTAAAATACAAGCCTCACAATCATTATTCTCAAAAGAAACACATGGCAACATCAGTTTAAAAGCCTTATTATGAGGGTGTCCTAGTCTAGCATGCCACAATGCATCTTTGCTTAAACTAGTAGCAGAAGTCGAAGTAAAAGAACAGCTAAAGCTTGAAATAGGAGCAAGATCTTCAAGTAAGTATAGTTCTCCTTTGGTCACTCCTTTTCCAATCAAAACTGCTGCTTTTAATATCCTGAACTTCACATCATCAGGACTAAAGATAACATTACATTGCAAATCAGTTGCACATCTTTTAACTGATAACAAATTTGAAGCAAAATCATATAAAGAGCTTTAGACTCTTTACTTTATCAACAGTTTAAGACTTCCTATTCTCTAATAGGAATCCTATCACCATTTGCAATCATCACATACCATCATGAGGAAGAATCTCTAATCAACCTAGTGTCACTTATCATGTGATGAGATGCACCAGAATCAACTATCAATGGCTTTGATGCATGAGACTTAGCAATGAGAGCAAGAATGCTAGATGGTTTGAAATGATGAGCATGATCAGTCCTAGCAAGACTAGCAATACTAGAAACCTTATGCATATCTTTCAACCTATCAACCCATGCTATCAATGCTATCAAAATTCACAGGATTATCTATCATCCTAGCACCAATGAATAACCAAAGTAGTTACCAGAGTTACCATTCTCCTTGAAGAGCTTTATGAGAGCATCAAGGTCGGATCTCTTGATGTATTCCTGATCAGAGTTGTTGCGGATGGTAG
>NW_026618608.1:0-11489 GCF_000801105.2 Raphanus sativus
GTAGCCAAGGTCCTATTAACTACTTCAGTTTGCCCATCAGTTTGTGGGTGACAAGTAGTAGAAAACATCAGCTTAGTTCCTAGCTTAGACCACAGAGTTTTCCAGAAATAACTCAAGAACTTGGTGTCTCTATCAGAAACAATACTCCTAGGCATGCCATGAAGTCTAACCACTTCTTTAAAGAACAAATCAGCAATGTGAAGAGCATCATCAGTTTTGTGGCAAGCAATGAAGTGAGCCATTTTAGAGAACCTATCTACCACCACAAAAATCTGTTGAGATGAAGCAAATAAGCTACAACTAGAGTGTTTGCATAAGAGGGAATCAGGCGCATGAGAAAGAAGCAAAGGGAGAGTTAACTTGAGAAGCAAGTCTGTCCGTACAACCTAAGACCTAAACGTGGAGTGCAAGACAAGGAAGTGAGGCAGGTTGAAGTATAAACTCACCTTGACACTTACCTTGACGAGAATGAGGCAAAGGAGACGTTGGAGGAGCAGATCACATGTGTGGTGAAGCTTCAAAGTCAAATGGACCGTTAGGACAGGTCGCTTTCCATGAGCAGACTGCGCAAGACAGTCTTGGACTCACCTCAGCTTTGTTTAATCTTTCTCTAGATATTTGTTGTCACAATATTATTATATTCCTCCTGATTCACCTATTTATGTAACACTCTTATGATCTAAATCAATACACAAGAATTATTTCTCTAAGTCTCTCTCTCTTTACTCGTCACTCTCTCACTCTTTCTCACAATGTTCTTCATTTAATCATACTTTGATTCTCATAATCTCTCATGGTATCAGAGCACTAAGCTCTTGAGACCTAATCATTCCACATCTCTCTTTCAAAATTTCTCTATTCCGCAAACACTCTGATTTTTCTTTTCTATTTTAGGTAAAGTTCATCTTGTTCTTGAGGTGTTCTTCCTGTTTCGATTCCAGAATTTGCCAAAAATAGCAAAGTTCTTATTTACCACAAAACTCTCTGTTCTTGATGGATTCCTCTGGTTCTTCTCATGAAAACTCAAGAATGATATCCATTCCAGTTACCCTCAAAGGAGGGAACTACCTACACTGGGCGCGGCTAACCAAGACAGCTCTTGGAGGCAGAGGTCTCTGGGGAGTTGTTGAAGAAGGGCGTGACATCAAGGAGAAGCCCATCCTAGGAGAGGATGGCAAAGAAGTAGCAAAAGCTGATGCTGGTGACAAGAAGCGAGTTCAAGAGGATCTCCTGGTCTTGTCTATCCTCCAGAACAGCCTTGAAGCAACAATCTTAGAAGCATATGACTACTGTGAGACTTCTAAAGATCTGTGGGACACACTCAAGAAGGTGTTTGGCAATGTCTCCAACATCAACCGTGTGTATGAAGTCAAGAGGGCTATCAACAACTTGTGTCAAGAGGATACTGAGTTTGATAAGCATTTTGGGAAGTTCAGATCCCTTTGGGCAGAGCTGGAGATGTTGAGACCAGCAACCTTGGACCCGGATGTGCTGAATGAAAGAAGAGAACAAGACAAAGTCTTTGCTTTGCTGTTTACTCTCAACCCCGGCTACAATGACCTGATTAAGCACATCCTGAGGGGAGTGAGTCTCCCATCTCTTGATGAAGTGTGTGCTCAGATTCAAAAGGAGAAGGGCTCCGTGGGTCTCTTTGGAGGAAAGGGAGCACTGATCATTGCAAACCAAGCCAAAGAAGAAGAAGACATGGGCGTGGCAAACAAGGGCACTTATAAACCAGAAGAGAAGAAAGTGTGGGTGTGTGATCACTGTAAGAAGAAGGGCCATGGCAAGGATAAATGCTGGATCCTCCACCCACACCTCAAGCCTCAGAAGTTCAGGACTCCATATGCTGATGCTAGAGCTCACTTCTCTGGTGAGACTGGAGGGTCATCTACACCAAAGCAAGCAATGGCGCCTGGTGATGGAAAGGCCTTAACCTTCAGTGGAAGCTCAGCAATGGGGACTGCTCAGGATGAGACTATTAGGAGGTCAGACCTTCAGGCTCTCATCAAAGTCCTCAAGGACAACTCTGGTAACACACTCGGTACCTCCCTTAATGCATCATTACAATCCCCTATTGCTTGCATTACTTCAACCCATGAACCTAGTTGTGTTAAGCCCCTTGTAATTGACTCAGGAGCTTCTCATCACATGATTAGTGATTCTAGGTTGATTAGTAATGTTAAACCTGCTCTAGGAAATGTGATGATTGCTAATGGAGATAAGATACCAATTAAAGGTGTTGGAACCCTCAAACTGTTTGAAAAAGATACTAGTGCCTTTTATATGCCATCCTTTGCTTCAAACCTCTTATCTGTAAAAAGGGTCACTAATGATTTAAATTGTAATGTGATCTTTAGTCCTAATGAGGTTGTGTTTCAGGATATTGAGACTAGTAGGTTGCTTGGCAATGGTGTGAGCAAGGGAGACTTATACTTACTTGAAGACATCAAGCCGGCCTCTGATTTATCTACTGCTTTTATTTCAATTCCTGTTGACAATAATGTATTATGGCATGCTAGACTAGGTCATCCACACTCTAGGGCTCTGAACCTTTTATTGCCTAATGTTTCCTTTAAAAATGATGGCTGTGAAGCTTGTATACTTGGCAAACATTGCAAGTCAGTATTCCCTCAGTCATCTACTATCTATGAAAATTGCTTTGATCTTATTCATTCTGATGTTTGGACTGCACCATGCACATCTAGGGAGAATCATAAGTATTTTGTCACTTTTATTGATCAAAAATCGAAATACACTTGGCTCACTATGATTCAAACCAAAGATAGGGTGCTAGATGCTTTCATAAATTTTCAAAACTACATAACTAATCAGTTCAATGTTAAGATCAAAGTATTCAGGTCAGATAATGGAGGAGAATACACAAGCAATGCATTCAAAAATCACCTTGCTAAACACGGAATCCTTCATCAAACAAGTTGCCCTTATACACCACAACAAAATGGTGTAGCTGAGAGGAAAAATAGACATTTGATGGAAGTGGCAAGGTGCATGATGTTCTACACCAATGTGCCCAAGAGATTCTGGAGTGATGCGGTCATGACAGCATGCTATCTCATTAATAGAACTCCAACAAGAGTTCTTGGTGATCTCACTCCTTATGAGGTATTGAACAACCGAAAACCCTCACTTGATCACTTGCGCATATTTGGTTGTTTGTGCTATGTTTTGCAGCCTAGTATGCAAAGAAACAAGCTTGAAGCCAGAAGCACCAAGGCTGTATTCATTGGCTACTCTCCTAACCAGAAAGGCTACAAATGCTATGATCCCCACATGAGAAGAGTTCATGTTTCAAGGGATGTCAAATTTGTGGAATCAAGAGGATTTTATGAGGAGAAAAGTTGGGATGAGCTCAAGGATCTTTCTCAATCATCCTCTGATAGGGCAGATAATTTGAGACGGATAATGGAGTCTCTTGGCATCAATATGCCTCAGCCGAGTCAGAATCAAGCTGGTGGGTCTGAAAATGGAAGTACTGGAGCTGGGAATCAACCTCCAGTAGCTGTGATTGAAGAAGTTACTCCAGCAAGTGAGGAGTCCCATCCTAATCCTGAAGGGGGGAATCAAGAAGAAGCATCACCACACAGTGATCAGGTTCATGATCAGGATGGAAATGCAAATACACCACTTGAGGAGCAACAAGTTGAGGAACACATGGTAGAGAACCAGAATGTGGAAGAGGAGCAGGTAGCTCAACCAATGCTTAGGAGAAGCATAAGGGAGAGAAGACCAGCCTCAGACTGGATGAATACAAGAGTGTATTTCAACAATCAAGCAGTAGCCCATCCAACCCAAGGGGTGTGTTCTCTAGCTCAGTATCCAGTGGAGCATCAAGCCTTCATCACTGAATTGGATCAAGAATGGATTCCAAAGACATATGAAGAAGCTATGCAGGATGAGGAGTGGAGAGCATCTGTTGGAGATGAGATGGGAGCTATGGAAAAGAATGGAACATACTTTGAAAGTAAGCTTCCCAAAGGAAAGAAAGCAGTGACAAGCCGGCTTCTCTTCACAATCAAGTATGGAGCCAATGGAAAGCCAGAAAGGAGGAAGACAAGACTTGTAGCAAGAGGCTACACTCAGGTCTATGGAGAGGATTACTTGGATACCTTTGCACCAGTGGCAAAGCTTCACACGATCAGAGTAGTTCTCTCACTGGCAGTGAACCTAGAGTGGGATCTATGGCAGATGGATGTCAAGAATGCTTTCCTACAAGGTGAACTAGAAGATGAAGTCTATATGAGGCCACCTCCTGGTATGGAAGATCTTGTACAACCAGGAAATGTCCTCAGGCTAAGAAAAGCAATCTATGGGTTAAAGCAATCTCCAAGAGCCTGGTACCACAAGCTCAGCACAACACTCAATGGAAGAGGTTTTAACAAGTCTGAAGCTGATCATACTCTCTTTACACTGACCACGGAACAAGGCATCATAGTCATCCTGATATATGTGGATGACATTATCATTACAGGTAGTAATAAAGAAGGTATCATCTTAACTAAGGCTTTTCTTAAATCCTCATTTGATATCAAAGACTTGGGTGAACTAAAGTACTTTCTAGGGATTGAGATATGCCGATCTAAAGAGGGGCTATTCTTAAACCAGAGAAAGTACACACTTGATATGTTGAGTGAGGCAGGTGATCTAGGTACAAAGAAAGCAAGGACCCCACTAGAGGATGGTTACAAAGTGCTGCGTAAGGGGGAGTTTGAAGATAAGCCATTTGGAGATGTCAAGAGATATAGAAGAATGGTTGGGAAACTCATCTACCTTACCATCACAAGACCAGACATATGTTTTGCTGTGAACCAAGTCAGCCAGCAGATGCAAGCACCAAAAGTTCATCATTGGGGCATGGTGGAGAGAATCCTAAGGTATCTAAGAGAAGCACCAGGGCAAGGAATCTGGATGGGATGCAACAGAAGCTCTGAGATAGTTGGATACTGTGATGCGGATTGGGCAGGAGATAGAGTTGATAGGAGATCAACCACTGGATACTGCACATTCATTGGAGGCAACTTGGTCACTTGGAAGAGCAAGAAACAAAAAGTGGTGTCCTGCTCAAGTGCTGAAGCTGAATATAGGGCCATGAGGAAGCTTACAAGCGAGTTGATCTGGATCAAGGGGCTGCTAAAAGACTTGGGGATTGAAGCTACAACTCCAATCACTATGCATTGTGACAACCAGGCGGCTATACACATTGCTAGCAACTCAGTGTTCCATGAAAGAACCAAACACATTGAGGTGGATTGCCATAAGGTGAGGCAAGCAGTTGAACAGAAGGTTATACTCCCATGCTACACCAGAAGTGAAGACCAGCTAGCTGACATCTTCACCAAAGCTGCAAGCTCTAAGGTCTGCGAGTTCATTCATTCAAAGCTTGGACTTGTGGATCTCTCATCTCAGTGATCCCCTTGTCATGAAGTGTTCTACTCTTTCCTTGATATGTTTTTGTCCCACTGGGTTTTGCATATCAAGGTTTTAATGAGGGAATGCTTCATGATCTTCCAAGCTTGACTTGTTCCATATGGTCAAGCTTGAGGGGGAGTGTTGAGATGAAGCAAATAAGCTACAACTAGAGTGTTTGCATAAGAGGGAATCAGGCGCATGAGAAAGAAGCAAAGGGAGAGTTAACTTGAGAAGCAAGTCTGTCCGTACAACCTAAGACCTAAACGTGGAGTGCAAGACAAGGAAGTGAGGCAGGTTGAAGTATAAACTCACCTTGACACTTACCTTGACGAGAATGAGGCAAAGGAGACGTTGGAGGAGCAGATCACATGTGTGGTGAAGCTTCAAAGTCAAATGGACCGTTAGGACAGGTCGCTTTCCATGAGCAGACTGCGCAAGACAGTCTTGGACTCACCTCAGCTTTGTTTAATCTTTCTCTAGATATTTGTTGTCACAATATTATTATATTCCTCCTGATTCACCTATTTATGTAACACTCTTATGATCTAAATCAATACACAAGAATTATTTCTCTAAGTCTCTCTCTCTTTACTCGTCACTCTCTCACTCTTTCTCACAATGTTCTTCATTTAATCATACTTTGATTCTCATAATCTCTCAAAATCGAGTCCCTTCCTCTCTTAGTCCTAGGCAATCCTAACACAAAATCCATTGATATGTCTACCCAAGGTGCATCAGGAATGGGAAGTGGAGTGTACAAACCTTGAGGCCGAGCTTTAGCCTTAGCTTGAGTACAAATGACACATCTACTGCATATCTTCTCGACATCTCTCTTCATGTTTGGCCAGTAGAAGTGTTCCTTTAGAATAGCATAGGTTTTAGCAACACCAAAATGCCCCATCAGACCTCCACCATGTGATTCCCTAACATAGAGCTCTCGCAAAGAACAATTAGGCAAGCACAATCGATTTTCAAAGAATAAGAAACCATCAGCTTGATAGAATTTGCCACTAGTATGTTTCTCACTATCCTTAAAGTGTTCTTTGAAATCAGGATCATCAGCATAGTAAGATTTTATTTGATCAACGCCTAACAACTTAGTTTCCATGGAAGCAAGCAAAGTATATCTTCTTGAAAGTGCATCAGCAACAACATTCTCTTTACCTTGCTTGTAGTGGATAACATAAGGAAAGGTTTCAAGAAATTCTACCCACTTGGCGTGCCTCTTATTCAGCTTGTGTTGTCCCTTTAGGTGCTTGAGTGATTCATGATCAGTGTGGATCACAAACTCTTTCGGCCACAAGTAGTGCTGCCATGTCTCCAAAGCCCTGATCAATGCATAAAGCTCTTTATCATAAGTCGGATAGTTCAGCATAGCACCTCCAAGTTTTTCACTAAAATAGGCAATGGGTTTCTTTTCTTGCATCAGCACTGCTCCAATACCTATACCAGAAGCATCACATTCAATTTCAAAAGTCTTAGAAAAATCAGGGAGTGCAAGTAAAGGTGCTTCAGTCAACTTCCCTTTTAGGTTATGAAAAGCTTCTTCTTGTGCTTCTTCCCATCTGAAACCCACATTCTTTTTGATAACTTCAGTGAGGGGTGCTGCAATAGTGCTGAAGTCTCTGACAAACCTTCTGTAGAACCCAGCTAGTCCATGAAAGCTCCGGACTTCACTCACACTCTTAGGAACTGGCCAATCTCGGATGGCTTTTACTTTCTCTTCATCCACCCTGATCCCTTGAGCTGAAACAACAAAGCCTAAAAACACAAGGTGATCTGTTCCAAAAGTACATTTATCAAGATTAGCAAAGAGAGATTCTTTCCTAAGCACTTCTAAAACAATCCTCAAATGTTCAGTATGCTCAGACAAACTTTTGCTATAGATCAAGATGTCATCGAAATAAACTACCACAAAGTGTCCTATGAAGGCTCTCAAAACATGATTCATCAGCCTCATGAAAGTGCTAGGAGCATTAGTTAAACCAAAAGGCATAACAAGCCACTCATACAATCCATGTTTTGTTTTAAAAGCAGTTTTCCATTCATCTCCTTCTCTCATCCTAATCTGATGATATCCACTCTTTAAATCTATCTTAGAGAAAATGCAAGACCCATGCAATTCATCAAGCATATCATCAAGTCTAGGGATAGGATGTCTGTACTTTACAGTGATATTGTTGATGGCTCTGCAGTCAACACACATGCGCCAGCTTCCATCCTTCTTTGGCACCAGTAGTACAGGTACGGCACAAGGGCTCATGCTTTCTCTAATGTGTCCTTTAGCCATCAGCTCATCAACCTGCCTTTGTAACTCCTTGGTTTCGTCTGGGTTGGTTCTATAGGCTGGTCTATTTGGAAGAGAAGCGCCTGGAACCAGATCTATTTGGTGTTCAATCCCTCTGAAAGGTGGCAAGCTAGCTGGACTTTCTCCTGGAAAGACATCACCATATTCCTGCAAGATAAACTCAAACCCTTTCGGAAGCTCCGGAGCACGGTTAGAAGAGGTTAGTAGTGAACCTTTAAAGATAAACAAAAGCAAAGGTTGTTGGAGAATCAAAGCTTT
The DNA here is from genome assembly GCF_000801105.2 of Raphanus sativus. Lineage (NCBI taxonomy): Eukaryota > Viridiplantae > Streptophyta > Magnoliopsida > Brassicales > Brassicaceae > Raphanus > Raphanus sativus. Next base: position 7,997 of record NW_026618608.1, read on the forward strand.
CCTGATCTCACTGTTTTTGGCCAAAGGATTAGTTCCTTTCTTTGATTCAGATGAGTTCTCCTTGGCTTCTTGCCGCCTGAGCCTTAGTTGTAGCTGATCTTCATGAACTTCTTGAGGTGACAAAGGTGCAAGCACAATCTTTTTATCCCTGTGAGTGAAGGAGTGGCGATTTGTAAACCCATCATGGATAGCTTTCTTGTCATACTGCCAAGGCCTGCCTAAGAGGATATGACTGGAATCCATGGGTAGTACGTCACACACTATCTCATCTTGGTACCTCCCAATGGTTATAGGAACCATAACTTGCTCAGTGACCTTCAGCTCGCCTCCCTCATTAAGCCATTGAAGTGGGTAAGGTCTAGGATGCTTCCCTGTTTTTAGGCCAAGCTTTGCTACAAGAGATTCACTAGCCACGTTAGTACAACTTCCACCATCTATAATCAAGCTGCAAACTTTATCATAAACAGTACAACGAGTGTGAAAGAGATTCTCCCTTTGATCAATGTCTTCTGGTTTGGATTGGACCTGAAGAGACCTTCTTGTAACCAGGAGCTGTCCTCGGACTGGATAATCTATCAACTCTTCCTCGGAAGCATCAGCATTCTCTTCCTCAGATATAATATCTCCATTATCCAAGAGAATCATCACCTTCTTGTTAGTGCATTCATTAGCATAGTGACCAATGCCATGGCACTTGAAACACTTCACATCTCTTGATCTAGTTGCTGGTGCTTTTCCCTTATCATCACGCTGATAGTCTTTGTGTTCTTCCTTGGGTTTAGCTAGGCTTTTCTCATCCTTGGTTGTCCTGTAGTTGTTGCCGTATGAACCCTTGGAGCTGTTCTTTCTCTTCTGTTGTTGCTCAATGAGGATAGCTTTGTGAAGAAGCTCATAGATGTCATCATAATCCTGCAGCTCCAATCGATCTTGTATTTCCCTGTTGAGACCAGCTTGGAACCGAGCCATAGTTGCATTAGAATCCTCAACAACAGATGCTTTTATCATGAGAGTCTCCATCTCCTGATAGTAATCCTCCACGCTCTTAGATCCTTGAGTGAGCCTCCTTAGTTTCAGATGAACATCCTTGTGGTAATGACTTGGAACAAATCGTTTCCTCATGAGAGTCTTGAGTTCAAACCAACCTGATACTGCTGCTTCCCCGGTTCTTCTTCTTGTTGAAGTAATCTGATCCCACCAGTGAAGAGCATAACCATTGAATTCAGTTGCTGCAAGTCTAACCTTCTTGAGCTCTGAGTAGTTGTGACAATCAAAGATCAACTCTATCTTTTTTTCCCAATCAAGGTAATCGTCTGGATTGCTGGTACCACTGAAGATTGGTACTCTGAGCTTGATGTTACCAAGACTGTCATCTGGCCTGTGTCTCTCTGCCCGGTTGGTTCTGGTCTGAGATGGTGCTCTAACTGATCTTACTTCATCTGAACTCCTTCCAGAAGAGGTGATATCATCATCAGTTAAGCCAGTAGCAACTCTCTTGCCTCTCCTTTTCTCTCTAGCAGCTTTCCTAGCCTGAGAAGCACTACCTAAAACATTGTTAGTAGCAAAGGAATTTCTTTCAAATTCAAGTTTCTTATCTATTGCTTTCATCAGAGTTGACATCATAGCATCCATCTGGACTTTGTTGAATAGGTTTGGATGATCTTCCCGCTCATGCTCTTCATCCGACATGATTCCTATTAAGAAACTCAACAAGAAAGGTTAGAACACAATATGATAGCCGAAGCCTCACTGGTGTTTCTCTCAAGTGTTTCTCTCAAGTGTTTCAGTTTGTGAATCCAGGAGTTCAATAGCAAACAGAGTTCAAGCCTTTTGAAGTCAATTCCCTACCCCAAAGAGAAGAAAAGATAGACAGTATTAAGAGATTTAGTTCGCAAGAGGCTTTACCACCAGAGACTGGATTTCTCTTCAGTCTGGCTGGATTTCTCTTCAGCCTTAGATACCTTGATCTTTCTTTTTTTTTTTTTTACTGGTCGGCCCCCTCGCACTTTTAGATAGATAGAAAGAGATGGATAGATTCACAGAAACAGAATGATCAAAAGAGGTTCCCAAAGAGAAAAGAAAATCGAGTACAAACCCTGAATCAAAAGCCCTCAATCTGCTCTGATACCACTTAATGAAACCCTTGATGGTTTTGAATCCCTTTTGGATGGATCTGAGGGTGATATGGGTTGTGTTTTGCGGATTAGATCAAGGATGGTATTGTCTCCTTGATAGATGAATGATTACTTGGATAGATTGATAGATGGAGATGGTTTGCGGATGAAGGTAGAGATGGTTGGTGGTTCTTCAGTGTGAGATCGATGGAAGAGATCAAACACTTGTGTAGATGCGCCAGAGATCGTGAGTATCACGCCCACAAACAATGATCTAAGGCAAAAGCCGTGCAGAGAATCAACTCCTAGGCAAACAGTGTTCAGAAACTGAACAAAGGATTCACAAAAACAAAGGAAAGATTTTTATTTGAAAAGTGAATGAATCATACTTTGGATTCTCACGGTTTATGTAGAACAATGACAAAGAAAGAATGTGGAAACTTGCAACAAGACTTGTGTGAAACTAAGAAGAAAACACTTAGAACTAGGCAATCTCGAAGACTGAGTAATTGAAGAATTCCTTGACTTGATTCTCCATCGAAATTGGTTCTGGTTTAGAATAAACCAACATCGAAATTGCATTCTTCAATCTCCTGGTTTGTGATCTTGTAACCGGGCCTAACTTGGTTATGAGATCATGGTTGTCGTGGGCTTTACTTGTCTCCTCTTCAGCAACATCTAGCTCACTTGTCTCCTCTTCAGTATCACTCAGCTGAATCAGCTCCTCATGCTCCGCATTGGCTCCTTGTTTAGCTAGGTTTGCATCAGATCCTATCCCTTGTTTGCTTACTGAAAACTTGGATAATGTGCACACTGATTTATTAGGTCCTGATAAATGTGAGGAAAAACCATGCAGTTTAGATAAGTATGTAGATTATACTTCTTTTCTTATATCACACTTAGGAAAGAAGCAAGAGATTTTAACATCTACTGAAAATGGAATTTTTCAAAACAATTTATATGCTGATTATTCCATGACTTCTATAACACACTTGTCTTTAGCCAAAGATGTTGAGTCTATGACAGGAACCAATGCTGAAGATTCCAGAGGAGATCTACCCAAAGCCAAGATCACACCAGACCGGACCAGAGGAGTAATCCTATCCAATTTTTCCAAAGAAGAACCACCAGATGTGCCATCAAAGTTCAAACCAAAACAATACCAAGATAAATTGGTTTTGAGGACAAAACCTTTTGAAGAAGGAGAGAATGATGAGGACCTCAAGTCAGTAGCCGAACCACCAACTCATGAGACCAACCATACAAGCTACAATGGAGCCAGAAGCGACATAGGTGCATTCAAAATGCCATATCTTTCAAACCAGGAGGGTTTTAATAACGAGGCCAATTTTATTGGATTCTACACTCAAGAAGGAGTCCAA
>NW_026618609.1:0-11487 GCF_000801105.2 Raphanus sativus
CATTTGCATTTGTCATGGAAAGTCACTCTCTGTCGATGACTTGGAAAACCATTTTTATAACAACTCCTTTTTCTTCTCTATATGTGTTTGCTTCTTGAAAATTTCCGCGAAAAATCACCTATTTCAATACAATCAAATTTGAATTGTGAGATGTGTCAAAAGGTCTCTATGATTGAATTAGAGACTTAAGGGTAAAGGAAATATTGGTGTAGAGAATCGTTTCAGCGCATAGTTTGCTTTCTCCTTCACCCTTCTTTTCATTCTCAAGCTTATTCATGTTCTTTTTCAATCATGTGATCAGTTTCTTTCTTTCTTTTTTTTTAATTGCTGTCTTGACTTCTTTTTTGTATAGCTAAATATAGGATAATTCTATGAATCAGTGTTGATGTACAACTACAAAAATTGGATCCTTGTGTGTTTAGCGATGTCTAAAGTAGAAGTTTTATCATCATTTGGCTTTGTTTTTGCATTTTTATATTTTACCTTTGTAGCAGTTTCGTGCCATGATTTTCGTGGTAGATTTCGTTGTGTGCTTCATCTATGAAAATCTTTTGTGATTATCACCTTTGCTCTTTGTTAGCATCATTTTATTTTGTAAATTTTAAAGTTCGGTTTGCGGCAGACATGAGAAATAGGAAGATATAGCACCATCTCCAACCATACTTCTGAGCCATTGTAAACTAGAAACTATTGTCATTTTTGAACTGAATCCGTGACATGAGTGGAGGAGAAAATGCTCTACTGAGCTAACGGTGAGGAAGGGCAGCTAGAAGCCCGGTAGCAAAGCAAGGCAAAGCAGATCCAAAAGAAGAAGGAAGTCGAGCTTTCGGTTCGAACACAGTACAGTATTATTCTATTTAGGTAATTAGAAATATCGTAAAGATAAGAAAGAATTGACAAGCGGATAAGTTTCTAGTTGGCGCAGTTGGAAGTTGCTTGGAAGGATCTGTGCTGGTTGGTAGACTTGCTAGAGTGGTTGCTTTTGGTTGACAAGATCCATAGATATGTGCTAGCAGTCGTCTCATAGAGCACTGCGGAAATCGAAGTCAAGGGTAAGGTGTAGTCAGCTTCCCCGCTCACGTTTCGGGTTGCTAAGGTCAGATTCTTGAAACAACAGTCCTAGGAGGGCCAATTGATTGACCGAGATGGGAATCAATGCCTAGTCAAATTGGATCCTTGTGTGTTTAGCGATGTCTAAAGTAGAAGTTTTTATCATTATTTGGCTTTGTTTTTGCATTTTTATATTTATAATCCCCTTGTAGCAGTTTCGTGCCATGATTTTTCGTGGTAGATTTCGTTGTGTGCTCCATCATATGAAATCTTTTGTGTGTGATTATCACCTTTGCTCTTTGTTAGCATCATGTTATTTTGTAAATTTTAAAGTTCTGGTTTGCGGCAGTTGGGTCCTTTTCATTATGTTTGGCCAACGCCACTATTTGTCTGCTTTCAAGATATTGCTTCTTACATCTTAAAGATCAATATGGTATCCTCTTTAACTTGTAATATTAATCGCGGCTGTGTGTTATGGATGATGTGTTTTTATGATAGATGGTTGTGTCCTCACTCCTTGTGTTGCCAATTGTTCATGATGAAAGATTGGTTGTGTCTTACCATTGCTTGTGTGTGTTTATGGCTAGTGTGTTTGCTTATGGTAGATCTGGACTTGATTTCTTAATATTGTTCAATAATACTTACCATTATTCCAGAAAGTTGTCACTCGTTATGTTTTCTATTCTTAATTGTATATTAATTTACTTATTTTTTATTTTTTATATTGTATATTTACTTATTCTAATTTTCTTGCTTTATATTGTATGCTTATTTTTCTTATATTGTATATTTACTTATTAAAATATTTAGAAATAATAAAAATGTAAAACCGTATATTTTTTAAGATAGGTGTGTAATGTAGTTTTTCATTTTATATTGTATATTTACTTATTTTTACTTTTCTTATATTGTATATTTACTTATTCAAGTTGTTTTGCTTTTTATATCAAATTTTGATATTATATAGATGGTTAATGTAATATTCTATTCTTATATTTCATATTAATTATTATTTATTTTACTACATATTTTCAGATATCTCAGATATATTTTTGATGTAGTTTTTTATTTCTTATATTGAAAGTTTACTTATTTTTTATTTTTTATCTGTATATTGTACTTATTCTCATTTTTAATATACGATAGGTTTTATGTAATTTTTATATTTCAAAAAAAAAATTATATTTCTTATATTTTATATTTAATTATATTCATTTTCTTTATATTTCATATTTACTTATTATTTATTTATTTTTAAATAATGCTAGGTGGCATCTTTTAAAAATATTACATTTAGTTTTTTCTTGGAAATAATAAAAATGTAAACTAAATGTTGTAATACTACATTTTCTTATATTGTATATATTTTTATTCTAATTTGGAATTTATTTATTCAACTTTTAAATATAAAATGGTAATAGTATATTATGGACATTTTAATGTAATATTTCTTAGATTATATAACATAATTTTTAACGCTGATGTGGACGTTCAGGGGCGGACCCAAAAAATAATTTGATGTGGGGCACAATATATAAATTTATGTTATATAAGTATAATTAAATTAATTGATTTAAAACTATATATTTTTAAAATACATTAGTCATTAAATGTAAAATATAAATATATATTTGTAATTTTAAATATATATTTTCAGTAATATCATTAAATTATATATGCATAAAAGTATTTAAAAGTGACTGAAATACTATAAGTTGGATACTGTTTTCAAGAAGAAAACTCAGTAAACAATACTCTAATATATTTAAAGCATAAGTTAGGTTTATAAATTTATAGAAATAATTTAAGAAATTTGGTTTATTCATTTTCATCACAAATATAAAAATATTTATGAAAACAGTCATATTTAAGATATAAATTTGAAAAGTAAATTTGTGGTAAATTAGAGTTTTGCCTATGAAAAACAGAAATAAAACAGTTGTTAAAACATAGTTATGATAACAAAATCAAAAGAAAATATTGATTAAGTAGTAATTAAAAGTTGTAGAAACATTGAAAATGCCCAAATGCAACACTTTGATTCGAACCTGATACCGGGTGAGGCACAATATATCCCTTGTTACCAAATTAGATACATTGTCCTCTTTTCATATTGTTAGTTACATAGAAATAAATTGAAGTAGTATGTGGCACGTGCTACAAATACTATCAAGATGAGTCTGTCTCTTTGGACGTTCTATGAAGCTTCAAAAAAATCATTTCTATTACTGCAGTAAAGATTACACAAAATCTATTTAAAAAATATTAATAAGACTATGGACAGAGATTCAATTATAGAAATCCACCATTAATGATGCCCTTATCAATATTATCAATTTTAGAATCATCTTATTTTTTTGCCATTATATCTACCTGGAATATTACTTTTCTATGCCATTGTACCTATCTTTAAAACAAAACAACTTTTAATTCTATCTAATCTACTTTTTGAAAACCCACAGATCTACTTCTATAAAAAGCAGTTGGATAATGGAGTGGAGCAAAGGATCGTACTCTTCTAACGCTAAAAGCCTAAAATAGTACATAGTCCAACCATCTTTTAGTATCTGGATTTTCCTCAAATCATGTTCTCAAACCCATATTATAAATAGATATATTACTTTCATAATAAGGGATTGATTGTGCATTTTTTTTTCTTTGTCAACGGATTGATTGTGGCTTCTATTTAGCATCAATAAGGTCATAATATTCATCAGTTAAATTTCAAAAAAAAAATATATATATATCCGCATTTAAAAGGATGGGCCGAAATCTAATGTGTTATTATAACTTTGATTTCCATATAGAGTACTAGTATTTTGTTAGGCCGAGGAAAAGAAAAAAAAGTAGAAAAAGATAAAAGGGCTTTGTTGACCGACCCAATGCGAAACTTGAAAACTCTTCTTTCTCTCTCTATTTAAAATCTTTGCCGACAGAGAAACGGGCACTTTGCTTCACTCGACACATGCATATGTCAGTCTTAACTCCCTAACTCTTTTCCCCGCAATCCATGCTCCACTTCCTTTAACCTCTCAACAAATTATTTTCCTCATTTTCCCCGCAATTTAATTTTCTCTCTCTCTCTCTCTTTTTTTTTTCCTTTTTGGGTTTGATGAAGCCGAAGAATTATTCCTCCGATGGAGAAACCCATCTCCGTCGTAACTGGAAAATTCCGAAGCAGCAACAACAACAACCATAGTAACGTCTGGTTCGTCGTCCCTCTCTTCATCCTCCTCTGTTTCATCCTCCTCTGTTTTCGACTACTACTCTGCTCTCTACATTCACCGACACCACCGACGAACCCGCTTCCTCCTCCTCCTTTTCCGACACAACCCAGAAGAAACCAGTTTCTCCTCGCGACGAAACCCACCACCAAGACGTAAACGTTTCTCGACTACTCGACGAACCGCTTCCCGATTCCTGTTCCGGTCGGTACATCTATCTCCACGATCTCCCCGGTAGATTCAACAACGACCTTCTTCACAGTTGCAGTTTGATCACCAGAGAACAGAGAACAACATATGTCCCTCCTCGAGAACTTCGGTTTCGGTCCTGAGATTCAGGATCCGGACAACGTCCTGCTGAAACAGAGCTGGTTCTCCACGAATCAGTTCATGCTCGAAGTGATCTTCCACAACAAGATGAAGAAGTACACTTGCTTGACGCACAACTCCTCTCTAGCTTCCGCGGTCTTCATTCCCTTTTACGCGGGTATCGACATGAGCAGGTATCTCTGGGGTTTCAACATCTCCGTGAGAGACTCCTCCTCCCACGAGCTCATGGATTGGCTCGTGAAACAGAAAGAGTGGAGTCGGATGTCCGGTAGAGACCATTTCTTCGTCGCGGGAAGGATCGCTTGGGATTTCAGGAGACAGACTGATAACGAATCCGACTGGGGAAGCAAGCTCAGGTTCTCTTACCAGAGTCGCAGAACATGTCGATGATGTCTATCGAATCCAGCTCTTGGAACAACGACTACGCTATCCCTTACCCCACCTGCTTCCACCCTTCGTCTGTGGATGAGATCTCCGAGTGGCAAGATCGGATGAGGTCTCGGAAACGGGAGTATCTGTTCGCCTTCGCGGGCGCTCCGAGGCCCGAGTATAAAGACTCGGTTCGAGGGAAGATTATAGATGAGTGTTTGGAGTCGGATGATCAGTGTTACTTGTTGGACTGTAACTATGGGAAAGTGAACTGTGAAACCCTGTCAATGTGATGAAGGTTTTCAGGAACTCGGTGTTCTGTCTTCACAGCCGCCGGGAGATTCTTACACGAGAAGATCCATGTTTGATTCGATACTGGCGGGCTGCATCCCTGTGTTCTTCCATCCGGGGACAGCCTACGCTCAGTACAAGTGGCATTTGCCCAAGAACCACAAGAGTTACTCGGTTTATCTACCGGTTAAGGATGTGAAGGAGTGGGATATCAAGATCAAGGAGAGGTTGCTTGAGATTTCAGAGGAAAGAGTGGTGAGGTTGAGAGAAGAGGTGATTAAGTTGATACGAGTGTGGTTTACGCTAATCCGAGTTATGGATCGGAAGGGAATGAAGATGCATTTGAGCTGGCTGTAAAGGGAATGCTAGAGAAGATTGAAGAAGTGAGAGAGATGATGAGACAAGGAAGGATGGTGGTGAAGGGTTTGATGATAGGGATGATTACAAAGTATACATTTTCTCCATATGAAGCTCAAGTTTTGACATAAAAATTGAATATATGTCAATGTGTCTTTTTAGTTTATGTAGGTAGAAGCAATTTGTTTGCTCTAGAGTGAAAAAAAAAACGAAGAAAGAACGTGTTTTGAAACAAAAGATAATCTTGAGCTTTGCTTTATAAGTTTGGTTAACTTCATGGATATTTGAAGGATCTAGTAGTGTAGTATTGCTGTATAAAGATGGTTGAATACTCCATAAACATAGTGAAAACAAAATGACAAAATCTAAAATGCATGTTTTATTAATTAATTAAAGTAACAAACTCTGTCCCACTTGTGGTGAATCCACTGAAACGCTGAATCACTTGCTCTTTCAGTGTAGAGTCAGCCTGAAAGTCAGCCTGAAAGAGAAGTCCGTACTCCTACAATCTTTCCTAAAGTCAGCCTGAAAGATAAGCCCTTACTCCGAAAAATAGTTAGGTGTGATTGAGAAAGTTAAAATAAGACTCTAAAGAGAAATTGATCCTGAAGAATCTAGTTTGGTCTTCAGGAGAAGTCTGACTGAAAGAAGAGGAATAGTTAACCTTGAATGCTATTAAATAATTCTACAAGTACATTGAGTTGGGTTAAGTATAGAATTGGTGTGGTGTCAAGATGGTTAATACTCTCACGTATTAACCATCTGAGAGAGAAACTTAGAGAGAGGTTTTATTACGTCTCCCCTGCATTTGGTGATTCAACAATTCACAGCAAGATTGTCTGGCGCACTAAAGGAATGGTGGAATTCCCTCGGGGAATACAGACAGCAGCAAGTTTATCAGACAACAATTCCGTTGCTACTAGGAGAAATCCACAGAGAATTTATTGGCACTCCAACACATCAAAAGGAACAAATTCAAGAAGAATTCTTCTCGGCAAAAATGTGTTCTCTAAAAAAGAAAGATCTTGCGAAGCATTTGAAAAACAGACGAGAAGATATTATGCGCTAAACGGACTCAATAATCCAAGCCTGAAGCATGTCTATCTATCGTCCATTGATGATTATCTTAGTCAGCAGACTAAGTTGTACATCAGAGATCAAGGACAAACAATTGGAAGAAATCTCCATTGGTCAAATCCAGCAGTATGTCTTCAGAACTCTCGACAAACTTTGCAAGCAGAAGGAGTTCTGGATGGAGTTTATGGATCGATCGAAGCAGCTATCAAAATATGTGCAAGACCAGATCTATCGATCAAATGCTCGAAGTCCAAGAAATCATGCTCTTGTGACTCTAATGGAAAGCGCAAGAAATTCAAAAAGCGTTTTTCAAAACGCTCACCAACTTCAGGCGCAAAGAGATTCTTTCGAAAGAAAAGAAGCTTCAAGAAGTCAACAAGGTGCTTTCTATGTCGAAAAGAAGGACATTATGCTAAGAATTGCCCTAACAAGTCAAAGAAGAAAAAACAATATCTAATCAGTTCGATATCAAAGATCGCACCAGATATTGACATCGACACCCACGACTTGGAATCAGTTCTATCTTATGATAGTGACGACAGCGGAGCCATTTGTGGATACTCCGACTCCGACTCTGACGATTCCTCTGAATCATCTCACGACGAAGACGAAGATTGCTGCTTCAAAAATCACAGAGATACCGAAGCAAGAAGAAAAAATACCCTCCGCATCTTCAGGTGAAGATCTCTGATCCGGCCCCATAAAGAAAAACCAGTCGATGCCATCGCATTCATAGATACTGGGGCCCACACGACGATAATAAATCCGAAAATTCTCCTGTCTTCTATGTGGCTACCGCATCAACAAGAATTTCGTGTGGCAAATTCAGGATCATTATCCATCAAACTCAAATCAAAGCCAATTACAATTGAGCTTTTTCCAGGATGCCGAATCACGACTACAGTCCTTGGATCAACAGCACCAGGCAAAGACGTAATATTAGGGTGGGATTCATATTGCACTTTCAAAAAGTCATTCAACATCTCGATCGAACCAGAAGGCATACGATGGAAGAATTTCTACAAATCTTTCACTACTGTACCACGACTTTTCGCAGTAGAAGAATATGTTTCTCAGGCATATGCAAAAACAAAGAAGAAAATGACGATATTCATGTGCAGAGTCTCATACGGAATTCCTTCAAAAATGCAGCAAACCACTATGGCTCAACTCCCAGTTCTTTGTTTCGTTACCTTTCAAAGAAAACGTCAACCACACCGACAAAAAGCAAGTCACGCGGGGATGCCACCAACCCTTTGAAGCAAGCTAACGAAGAATGCGATCAACTAGTAGAGCAAGGAGTAGTTTCAAACACAACTTCTCCATGGGCGCATGTAAGGCATTCTACGTGAATAACCGTGCGGAGCAGGCAAGAGGAAAACTCCGGCTAGTAATTGACTACAAGCCATTAACCCAATTTCTCCAAGACTTCAAGTTTCCCCTACCAAACAAAAAGGCACTTCTTCAGCACCTTCAAGGAGCAACTGTATTCTCAAAGTTTGACCTCAAGTCTGGATTTTGGCAACTTGGCGTTCAACCAGAAGAAAGATACAAGACCGCATTTTTGTTTGCCAAACCGGCACCTCCAGTGGAATGTCCTACCTTTGGTCTAAAGACAGCACCGTCACTGTCAGGAGGCAATGTTACGTATATTCAAGCCTCTTCTCGAATCGGCTTTAATATATATAGACGACATCCTGCTATTCTCGTCAGATGAGAAGGAGCATGTTCAACTCCTTCAACAATTCCAAAGTATCATCCTACAGTATGGAATTATGCTATCGGCCCGCAAGATGGTTATAGCCCAGCCCGACATTGAATTCCTTGGAATGCAGATAAAAGATGGCAATTTTACACCTCAGGCCCATTTAGCTACGACGCTTCTCGATTTCCCGACGAAAACCTAACTAAGCGACAAGTCCAGCAATTTCTTGGTGTAATCAATTATGTCGGCGACTTCATCCCGCAACTTTCGCAACTGACAAGACCACTCCAGAAGATGCTGACAAAGATCCACCTCAATGGGCAAACCGACAAACCGAGGCGGTCAAAAGCCTAAACTAGAGGTGCAGAGGCTACCACCTTTAAAGATTCCTTCCACAAGAACGCGCATACTGCAGACTGATGCAAGTGACAAATATTGGGGAGCTATTTTATTTGAAGAGATAAACGGGAAACGTCAAATCTGCGGATACGGAAGCAGACGCTTTAAAGATTCTGAAATGCATATCACTCCACGTTCAAAGAGATATTGGCGGTCAAAAAAGCTATCGAGAAGTTCGAGTTTCATCTGATTGGACATAAAATTCGAATCGAAATGGATATTCATCTTTTCCGAAGATGTTACAATTCAAGCAGAAGATGGTCCCACACCAAAACATTATTGAGATGGAGCGAGTGGTTTTCGAAATACGACTTCGAATCCGTCTATTTAAAGGGCTCGAAGAACACTCTAGCAGACATGCCAGTAGAAACCCACCAAAAGAAATACATATGATGGAAAGCTCTAACTCAAAGAGTTTCTACAACTTCGTAGCCAACATGCCTGAAGGACGCCCAAGAACTCATCAACAAAAACACACTCTTCACGAGCGTCTCAGACAAATGGTCTTTCGATACCAGTCAACATATTCTGTCAAGATATGGACCCAGCAATCACTTCATCAGCCCAATGGGGATTCACCCTGACTTCCCATTTGCACATCTCTATAGGATCGAGAACGCCTTCATGCCAGAAGAGGTCCTTTGCTTCCTCTGGTATCTTGCTCGAGCTACACCATCGGATAGTTTTTGACATTCAATGGCTGTACCAATACATCAATGCTCAATTCAACGACCCTTCTCCGAGGACACAACAAATGCCTCTCCACTTTCTTAACATGGTTTGCGCCGTTATCTGCCTGGAACGGTAAATATAAGAAAATCGCAAAAGCAACTGGATTACCATTCAAGAAGTTAAGAGGCCAAGGAAGTCTAAACCCCTTCTTCAATCCTCACACCATCTATTTCTTTCACCCGTCCTGTTCAAGTCAACAGCAAAACCAAAAAGGTCCATGCACTACCTACATCATCCACCACAACGCTATCAAAGAGGAGTCAGACCTGATTTCAACCTCAATGACACCAAAGCCTACGAAGACTTCCAAACTCATGCATTCCGACTCAACAATGCATTCAGACATTCCCTATTCCTTTCAACCCGAATTTGGTTCTACTACCCTATATTACCAGATGGATCTTGATGAAGATCTCAATTCTTTATGGAGAAACGTGCTCCTCTGCCGGCCAGCTTAGAACCCAAGAAGAAAAGGCCCATAGAAACTCAAGCCCCATAGAAGCCCAAGCAACACAAGAAAGAACAACCACAAAAATGCCCTCCAGAGTCTTTCAAGATGCGATCCAATTCTTAGCTGTAATTCTCCTTGATCGGTTCCGTCAATACGACTCTGTCAACACGACTTTCGGGGGAAGTGATTATCCTAACAGTGGTTGAGCTTGATCGAAAAGGCCGAGGTAGTGCCTGAATCGCTCCCCTATACCTGGAAAACATCGAACTCGTCGATCAATAAGACTTTGTCAACACGACGTGATCGGTTAAAAGACAGCTTATCCTGGTATCAGAGCAAGACTGTCTGGTGCAAAAGAAAGTTCAAGAAAGGCAGTGCAAAAGAAAATGAATTTAACTTTGAGATATTTAGTTTTATCCGAACATAATAAAATTAATTTATCATAGAGAGAAGTATTTCTTGTGTAATTGGCATCAAGTTGTTCAAATATGCAACTCCAAGGTATTCTTTTATTCTTTGGACTTCATTTCATGGGAAGCTTTCTACTGGTGATAGGGTTCAAAGTTGGAATCCAAATGCTGACGCGTCGTGTGGGTTCTGTCAAGAGCATTCGCAGTGCGACTCTGTAAAAAAACGTTGATGCTTGAGAAGGCGTAATGTAATGAAGACGCAGCAGTGACATAGTATCGAGTAGATCTGGCGAGTCCACACTTTTACACAGTAGTTTCTGCGATGAGGAAAGGGGTGGGGGGATCTAGAACGGACTCTGTGAAGAAACCGTTGATACTTGAGACGACGTATGTGATGGAGACGCAGCGGTGACAAAGTAGCAAGAAGATATGGCGAGTCCCACACTCTTACATAATAGTTCCGGCGATGAAGAAAGGGGTGGGAGGACATAGGACCGACTGTGAAGAACCGTGATGTTTGAGATGGCAAAGCGTGATGGAGACGAAGAAGTGACGTAGAAGCGAACAAATATGGTGAGTCCACACTCTTTCACAGTAGATCACAGAGACATTGCGGAATTGAATAAAACAGTGTTGAATCTGAGGCCAAAACCTCTGCATGGATTGTCGTCTTAAACGAAAACTTCACAATGGAAGATTCTGCAAACAAACCAAAGCCCAAAGGATGGTCGGAAGCCCTGTAGAGTCTCGGTGGGGCATGACGGAGGTGATTTGACATAAGTGGTATCAGTGGTGCTGAATGAGATGCAGTGGGGTTGGAGGGAGACACAGGATTGAAACAACCAAACAACAGTAGCGAACCAGACAGAAAAGATTACCGAAGATAGTAAAACCATCTACAGCCGGAGAGTGAGGAGCGTCCATGACTGTGTGGGAGGTGGTGGTGGTGGCTGTTCCGGTCGACGGAGGTGATGCAGCAGAGACAAAGAGCCAAGAAACTCTGTTAAGAACACACTTGTGCTGAGTAATTCGAAGTAGCTTACGACAACCTGATGTGTGAGTTTGATGAAAATTGAAGAGCAAAGGTAGGTT
>NW_026618610.1:0-11486 GCF_000801105.2 Raphanus sativus
CTGTGCATAAGTTGAAAGGATCTAAGCTAGGGAATGACTAAGGTAGTCTTAAGATAAGGTCTAAGATAGACTTCGCCCTTAGGCGAAAGTATAGATAAAGATTGAAAAATGTGAGTGGTTCGGTCAGGGTATGGACCGAGCGACGTGAGGCATCGACCGCGGCCTAGCCGGCCGGGTTCGTGTCTTACAGTTCATCCTGGTTTGATAAGAATCATGAAGATAATGCCATATGTCCGAACAGGCTAATCTGGAATCATCTGGATATAAAGTGGGATATCTTCTTACTCACAACTCCTGTGAGATTTATTCAACTTCCTGGTTATTCTCCACTGATTAGTGGTTCCAAATAAAGCTTCTTAGATCGTGGTTCATCCTGGTTTGATAAGAATCATGAAGATATTGCCATATGTATTATTTTGTGTAATCTGAGTGTTAATGAAGATTAAAGAAGGTTGAAAAGAGATTAAGAGACTAAAGTATCAAGAAGAGTTCTTAGATTTAATAGTGAATAGTGAATAAGTCTAGAGAGAAATGAGACTAACTTGCATAGCTTTATTAATGAGATGTGATTACATATATATAGGAAGGGAATTAGCTAGGTAAGTCGACAATAGGTTAAGACTAATCACTATTACACACATGTGGAGTCAAAGGAGGAGTGGCGCCTTGTTTGAAATGAATGGACCAAGTGCTTCACATGCTTGATGCCTTTGGCATATTCTTCTTTACTTTCCAGCCATGTACAGGCTGTCAATGCGCGCCTCTCTTCTTCCCTCAACGGTCACTAGATCAGTCCACAAACCCTCTTTGCCGTGTAGAGTCTCTCAAAGTAACTTACCCTTCCTCTTCTCTATTTACCTCATAGCTCAGTAACTTTCATAGTTACTGTGGTAACTAAAAGTTACTGTAATAGTAAACTTCCCAAACATAATCTCCTCTTCTCTATCTCATGAATCTCATCACCTCATCTCAACACTCCCCCTCAAGCTTGACCATATGGCACAAGTCAAGCTTGGAAAGCCATGAGATCTTCCTCATTAAAAACCTCACTAGAGAAAACCCAATGGGATAAAACTCTAATGAGGGAAAAAGAGTGAAGACCTCATAGCTAAGGGGATTAGCTCCTTTTGCTCAAATCAATGAGTCCCAACCTGATATGGATGGACTCCATTGTCTTCTGTCTCGCAGCCTTAGTGAACACATCAGCTAATTGATCTTCACTTCTTGTGTAGCATGGTAGGATCACTCCAAGCACAATCATCTGCCTGACCTTGTGACAATCAACCTCTATATGCTTGGTTCTCTCATGGAACACTGAGTTGGATGCAATGTGAATGGCTGCTTGGTTATCACAATGCATGGTCATTGGTGTAGCTTGATCAATCTCTAGATGCTTCAGAATCCCCTTGATCCATACAAGCTCATTGGTTAGCTTCAGCATGGCTCTGTACTCGGCTTCAGCACTAGAACATGAGACCACCTTCTGCTTCTTACTCTTCCAAGTAACCAAGTTTCCACCAATGAAAGTACAGTAGCCAGTGGTTGATCTTCTATCAGCTCTATCTCCTGCCCAATCAGCATCACAATAGCCCACCACTTCTGTACTCTTGTTGCAACCCATCCAAACTCCAAGACCTTGGGTTCCATTCAGATACATCAGCAACCTCTCTACCATTCTCCAATGGTGTTCTTTTGGAGCTTGCATATGCTGACTTACCTGATTCACAGCAAAACAAATGTCAGGCCGAGTTATGGTTAAATAGATTAACTTACCAACAAGCTTTCTATAAAGCTTTGGATCATGGAAGGGCTTGCTATCTTCAATCTCCCCCTCACGTGGAACCTTGTACCCATCCTCCATAGGCATTTTAGCCACTTTGCCTCCATATGCACCTGCATCTTTCAACAGATCAAGTGTATATTTCCTTTGAGAGATAAACAATCCCTCCTTGGCTCTGCACAACTCAATGCCAAGGAAGTATTTCATCTCTCCTAAATCTTTGATATCAAAGACAGATTTGAGAAACTCCTTAGTCTCCTTGATACCTGTTTTATCAGAACCAGTGATGATAATATCATCAACATATACAAGAATTACAATGATACCTGAGGGGGTAACCAGTGTAAAAAGAGTATGGTCAAGTTCTGACTTCCTGAACCCTCTCCCATTCAAGGTTGTGCTCAGCTTGTGGTACCAAGCTCTAGGAGATTGTTTGAGACCATAGATAGCTTTCTTCAATCTCAAAACATTTCCCTTCTTCACTAGATGCTCAAGACCAGGTGGTGGCAACATATACACTTCATCTTCAAGTTCTCCTTGTAGAAAGGCATTCTTCACATCCATTTGCCATAGATCCCACTCTAGATTTACTGCCAAAGAAAGAACCACTCGGATTGTATGGAGTTTAGCCACTGGAGCAAATGTATCAATGTAATCTTCTCCATAGGTCTGAGTGAATCCTCTTGCCACCAATCTTGTCTTGCGCCTGTCTATCTTTCCATTTGGAAGATACTTGATAGTGAAGATCCATTTGCTTGAAACAGCTCTCTTCCCTTTAGGTAAGGAACTCTCATACCATGTGTCATTCTTTATCATTGCATCAGCCTCGGCATTGACTGAGTCTCTCCATTCTTGGATCAGCATAGCTTCCTCAAAGCTTCTTGGTACATAGCTCTCATCCAAGCTTACTTGAAATGCACAATGTTCTTCCGGGAAGTGAGCAAATGAACACACAGCTTGGGAAGGATGCTCCACAGCTTGGGCATTGTAGTACACTCTCGTGTTTACCCAGTTGGAAGCATCCCTCTTAACTCGTGTACTCCTTCTCAAGATTGGTTCTGGTTCCTGCTCTTGCAATGGTACTTGATCTCCATGCTGACCTCCATGTTGAGGTGAACTCTCTTGTGCATCTCCACTCTCTTCAAGCTGACTTTCTTCAGCTCCACCATGTTGATCACTTGGCTCCACACCTTGATCATGAGAACCAGAGCTTTCCTCTCCACTTGAGCTCTCTCTGGTTTCACTTGCTGAACTCTCTCTGGTTTCATTCCCCCCCACATGATCAAGGTGGGGACTATGTTGACTCGGACCAGGCACTCCCTGCTCTCTTGATGCTGATCCCATATTCTGATCCTGGGTCATGTTGATTCCAAGACCCTCCAAGATGGTTCTCAATGTAGAAGCTCTATCCGAGGTAAGATCCTTCAAATCTTCCTGATTCTGCTCCTCATAGTAACCTCTTTCTTCTATGAACTTGACTTCTCTTGATACTAACACTCTTCTTGTGTCAGAATCATAACACTTGTACCCCTTTTGACTTGAGGAATACCCAATAAACATAGCCTTCACACTCCTAGCTTCAAGTTTGTTTCTCATCTCTCCGGGCACCATCACATAACAAAGGCAACCAAACACTCTCATATGCTCCAGAGAGGGTTTGTACTTGTTTAATACCTCAAAAGGAGCTTTCCCTTGCAGCACCAAAGTAGGAGTTCGGTTGATCAAGTAACAAGCAGTAGTCACAGCATCACTCCAGAACCTCTTAGGAACTCTAGACTGAAGCATCATTGTTCTTGCTACCTCCATGAGATGTCTATTCTTCCTCTCAGCAACTCCATTTTGCTGTGGAGTGTATGGACAACTCGTTTGATGCAAGATCCCATGCTGTGCTAGATGTTGCTTGAATGCATTGCTAGTGTACTCTCCTCCATTATCAGACCTGAAAATCTTTATCTTGGCATGATATTGGTTAGTTACATAAGCTTGAAAATTTTTAAATGCATCAAGAACCCTATCTTTGGTTGGAATGAGTGTTAGCCAGGTGTATTTGGATTTTTCATCAATGAAAGTGACATAATACCTATAATTATCTCTAGACAAGCAAGGAGAGGTCCAAACATCAGAGTGAATAAGATCAAAGCAGTTCTCATAAACAGTAGAAGAGTTTGAAAACACAGTTTTACAATGCTTGCCCAAAATACAAGCTTCACAATCATTATTCTCAAAAGAAACACCTGGCAACATCAGTTTAAAAGCCTTATTATGAGGGTGTCCTAGTCTAGAATGCCACAATGCATTTTTACTCAAACTAGAAGTGGGAAAAGAGGTAAACGAGCAGCTAAATTTGGAAACAGGAGCAAGATCTTCAAGCAAATACAAATCACCCTTGGTCACTCCTTTTCCAATCAACTTGCTGCTTTTAATATCCTGAAACTTCACATCATCAGGGCTAAAGATCACATTGCATTGTAAATCAGTAGCACATCTCTTGACAGATAATAAATTTGAAGTGAAATCAGGCATATAAAGAGCTTTAGACTCTTTATCAAACAGCTTGAGACTTCCTATTCCTTTAATAGGAATCCTATCACCATTTGCTATCATCACATGACCACTATATGGGAGAATGTCCTTGATCAACTTAGTATCACTAATCATATGATGAGATGCACCAGAATCAACTATCAAGGGCTTAGCAGCATGAGAACCGGCAATAAGAGCAAGGATACTAGATGGTTTCAATGCATGATCAGTCTTAGCAATACTAGCAAACCTAGGATGATTATGCATTTCTGTTACACTCGGATGCATCCTATCAATGCTCATGATCTCCATAGGAGATTCTATCAACCTAGCACCAAAGGAGTACTCAAGAGTGTTACCAAAGTTACCATGATCCTTGAAGAGCTTTATGAGAGCATCAAGGTCAGATTTCTTGAGGTACTCTTGCTCATTGTTGTTGCGGATGGTAGGAGTGCCCGAGTAAGCCACTAGGGACTTGCCATTACCACTGTCTTGCCCCTCCATCATCTCATGGTTCTTGCTAGTACTTGCTGCACTTTATTATTTTGTGACATTTAGAGATGTTTAAGGTGTTTAGGTGAGGATTAACGAGACCAAATGTTTAGAACTGAGTTTGCGAGTTTGAGAGAGTTTAAGAGGCAGAGTATAAGAGACTAAAATGCTTAGCTTTTCATTAATGAGGAGATTACATATATATAGGATGAGATGAGGTCTAGGTTATGCTAAGGTAGAAATGACAACAAAGGGTCGTGCATAGTGAAGCGGGGATGGTCTTGTTTAAACTCATGGCTGAGATGAGAGATGCCAAGAGCATCTTGGACCAGATGCTCTTTACTTTCCAGCCTGTATGCGCGCCACTCCTCCTTATCCATAAACGGTCACAAGACTTTCCCTTAACCCTCTTCTTGATAACAAGTCTTTGATACCTTGCTCTCCACTTCTCATTGCATAGTTTCACCCGATTTACCTCAACATAAAGTAACTGCGCAGTAACTTGTTTTTACTGCTGGTAACTTCATGCCCTAACTTTGCACATTTCAAAATGTCTCCAAAGTTTGATCAGAAGTGGAATTGGTCAAGGTGGTCCGTACACATCCGTACAAGTCCGTACAGTCCGTACACACACTTGCCCAATCCCACTTCTTCTCATCTTCCCAACTTGATCTCCTCATTCCTTTTATTCAACACTAAGTATCAATGCCTCAACTTAACACTCCCCCTCAAGCTTGACCATGTGGAACAAGTCAAGCTTGGAATGCTGTTCAATCTCCCTCATTAAAACCTCAACAAGGAAAACCCATTTGGGACAAAACCTTGAAGAGGAAAAAGAGTAGAGACATCCCAGCAGGAGAGTATTTAGTTGGTACCTCTCAAGTCAATGAGGCCCAGCCTAATGTGGATGGACTCCATTGTCTTCTGCCTTGCAGCCTTTGTGAACACATCAGCTAGCTGATCCTCACTTCTTGTATAACATGGCAGCACCACTCCAAGAACAATCATCTGCCTAACCTTGTGACAATCCACCTCAATGTGTTTAGTCCTCTCATGAAACACACTGTTGGAGGCTATGTGGATGGCAGCTTGATTGTCACAATGCATAACCATAGGTGTAGCCTGATCAACCTCCAAATGCTTCAGGATTCCTTTGATCCACACCAACTCGTTAGTAAGCTTGAGCATTGCACGGTACTCGGCTTCAGCACTGGAACAAGACACCACTTTCTGCTTCTTGCTCTTCCATGTCACCAAATTTCCTCCAATAAACGTGCAATAGCCTGTTGTTGATCTTCTATCAGCCCTATCACCTGCCCAATCCGCATCACAATACCCCACGGCTTCAGTACTCTTGTTGCAACCCATCCAAATGCCTAGACTCCTGGTTCCATTCAGATACATCAACAACCTTTCCACCATTCTCCAATGATGCTCCTTGGGTACTTGCATGTGCTGACTGACTTGGTTAACCGCGAAGCATATATCTGGCCGAGTGATGGTAAGATATATGAGCTTCCCCACCAGCTTCCTATAAAGCTTTGGATCCTTGAATGGCTTGCTATCTTCAATCTCCCCCTCACGTGGAACTTTGTACCCATCCTCCATAGGCATCTTAGCTGTTTTCCCTTCATCCACACCTGCATCTTTCAAAAGATCAAGTGTATATTTCCTCTGAGATATAAACAAACCTTCCTTGGATCTACACAACTCAATTCCAAGGAAGTATTTCATTTCTCCCAAATCTTTAATCTCAAACACTGACTTTAGGAAGTCCTTAGTCTCTTGAATACCTGCCTTATCAGAACCAGTAATGATAATATCATCAACATAGACAAGGATACATATGATACCTGAGGGTGTGGTGAGAGTGAAGAGAGTATGGTCGAGCTCACACTTCTTGAATCCTCTTCCATTCAAGGTGGTGCTCAGCTTGTAGTACCAAGCTCTCGGAGATTGCTTAAGTCCATAGATAGCCTTCTTGAGTCTCAACACATTTCCCTTCTTAACCAAGTGTTCAAGACCCGGTGGTGGTAACATGTAGACCTCATCCTCAAGCTCTCCTTGCAAGAACGCATTCTTGACATCCATTTGCCAAAGATCCCACTCTAGGTTCACAGCAAGAGACAACACCACTCTAATTGTATGAAGCTTGGCAACTGGAGCAAACGTGTCTATGTAGTCTTCTCCATAGGTTTGAGTGAATCCCCTAGCTACCAACCGAGTCTTCCTTCTATCAATCTTGCCATTAGGAAGATACTTGATGGTAAAGATCCACTTACACGACACTGCCTTCTTTCCTTTTGGCAATGTGCTTTCATACCAGGTATCATTCTTTATCATTGCACCAGCTTCATCATTCACTGAGTCTCTCCACTCTTGAATCAACATTGCTTCCTCATAACTCCTCGGAACATAGCTCTCATCTAAGCTCACTGTGAAAGCTTGATGTTCTTCAGGAAAGCTTGCAAAAGAACACACTGCTTGAGATGGATGCTCAACCGCTTGAGCATTGTAATACACCCTTGTATTCACCCAGTTGGATGCATCTCTCTTTACTCTTGTACTTCTTCTCAAAGTAGGCTGTGGAGATTGATGCGTTGCTTCCTCCTCATTTCCACTACTAACTGCTTCTTCACTTGGCTGATTTGCTTCAACTCCTCCACTTGGTTGACTCTCCTCAGCTCCAGAATCCGAACTAGACATCTCAACACCTTGATCATGAGCACCAGAACTCTCCTCTGAACCAGAACTTCCTTCTGCTCCACTTGGTTCTTCTCCCCCCTCATGGTCAAGGTGTGGTGTCTCCGGATGATTCCCACCACCTTGATGATTCTCATTGACCGGACCATGTTGGTCCACATGGATTCCCATCCCTTCCAGGATCTTCCTCAGTACTGAAGCTCTATCACTGGTAAGATCCTTCAAATCTTCCTGGTTTTGCTCCTCATAGTACCCTCTTTCTTCTATGAACTTCACATCCCTTGATACTAACACACGCCTTGTGTCAGGATCATAACATTTGTAACCCTTCTGGCTAGTTGAATACCCAATAAACATAGCCTTGACACTTCTTGCTTCAAGCTTGTTTCGCATCTCACTTGCCACCATCACATAACAAAGACAACCAAAGACCCGCATATACTCCAAGGAAGGCTTGGACTGATTTAGTACCTCAAAAGGTGACTTGCCTTGAAGCACCAGGGTTGGAGTTCTATTGATCAAGTAACAAGCCGTGGATACTGCATCACTCCAAAACCTCTTGGGAACCTTTGACTGAAGCATAATGGTTCTTGCCACTTCCATGAGGTGTCTGTTCTTCCTCTCAGCAACCCCATTTTGCTGTGGAGTGTATGGACAACTCGTTTGGTGCAAGATGCCATGTTGAGCTAAGTGATGCTTGAATGCATGACCAGTGTACTCTCCTCCATTATCTGACCTGAAAATTTTTATCTTGGCATTGTAATGGTTAGTCACATAGGTTTGAAAACTTTTAAATGCATCAAGCACCCTATCTTTGGTTGGAATTAAAGTTAACCAGGTGTATTTGGATTTTTCATCAATGAATGTGACATAATACTTGAAATTATCTCTAGATAAGCAAGGAGAAGTCCAAACATCAGAATGAACAAGATCAAAGCAACTTTTATAAACTGTAGAAGAGTTTGGAAAAACAGTTTTACAATGCTTGCCTAAAATACAAGCTTCACAATCTTTGTTCTCAAATGCAACACCTGGCAACATCAGTTTAAAAGCCTTATTATGAGGGTGTCCTAGTCTAGTATGCCACAATGCATCTTTACTTAGACTAGGAGCAGAAACAGAAGTAAAAAGACAGCAACGATCAGAAATAGGAGCAAGATCTTCAAGCAAATATAATTCTCCTTTGGTCACTCCTTTTCCAATAAGCTTGCTGCTATCAATATCCTGAAACTTGACATCATTAGGGCTGAATATAACATTGCAATTTAAATCAGTGGCACACTTCTTAACAGATAACAAGTTTGAGGTAAATGTTGGCATATACAATGCCTTAGATTCCCTATCAAAGAGTTTAAGACTTCCTATCCCTTTGATAGGTATCTTTGCACCATCCGCAATCATCACATGACCAGTAGTAGGCATAATATCTCTTATTAAGCTAGTGTCACTAATCATGTGATGAGTGCATCCGGAATCAATCACAAGAGGTCTAGTGATGATAGGCTTAGCAATAAGAGCAAGAATACTAGACGGTTTGAATGCATGCTCAATCCTAGCAATATTTGAACTACTAGTATGATTATGCATTTCTCTTAAACTATCCAGCATCCTAGCATTTCTATCAAGCTTAATGCCATTATCTATCAACCTAGCACTAAAGGATGAACCCTCAATGTTACCATTCTCCTTGAAGAGTTTGATCAAAGCATCCAGGTCAGACTTCTTGAGATACTCTTGATCACTTGTCCCGCGGTTGCTAGGTTCACCAGAGTAAGCAACCATGGACCTCTCCTCACTGGTTTCCTTGCTTGTCCCAGCTCCACTTGATTTCTCAGCCTTGTATCCAGATCCTCTCTTCTCACGATCCTTCATGAACTTTGCCGGCTTCAAGTGAGGATGAAGAATCCAACACTGACTCTTCTTGTGCCCATGCTTCTTGCAATGATCACAATCCCCATCAAACTTCTCATACTTCCCATGCGCAGCCTTGTTTGCTTGTGGGGTCTCCTCTTGATCAACCTTAGCTGCTTGATTCACCAGTGCAAGCTCTCCTTTCTTCCCAAACAATCCAATGGTACCTTGCTCCTTTTGAATCCTTGCAACCACATTCTCAAGATCCGGCAAGTTATCCTCCCTCAACAAGTGTTGGATAAGTCCTTGATATGCCGGATTCAGTGTGAGGAGAAGCCCAAACACCTTGTCTTGCTCTCTCCTCTTGTTGAGCTCATCAGGATCCACCGTGCTTGGCCTCAACATCTCAAGTTCAGACCAGAGTGATCTAAACCTCCCCAAGTGCTTAGTAAACTCCATGTCTTCTTGAACCAAGTGATTCAATGCGTGCTTAACCTCAAACACTCTGCTCAGGTTTGAGGTGTTTCCATACACCTTCTTTAAAGTGTCCCATAGCTCCTTAGCTGACTCGCAGTAGCTATAAGCATCAAGAATTGCCGGGTCAAGTGAGTTTTGAAGGACTGACAACACTTGCATGTCTTCTTGTTCCCATTTCTCAAACGCCTCTTGAGCCGCTTCTCCTTCATCCTCTCCTTGAGTGATGAGCTTTGGAGCTTCACCTACAGTGATGTGCTTCCACAAGCCTTTCATTCCCACAGCAGTCTTCACCATCCGAGACCACACCAAGTAGTTGTTTCCCTTGAAACAAACCGCTACCTTCATCTTTGAGCTTCCTCCACTATCCATAGCTAAGAAACTCAACAAAGCCTTCAGCTTTCACACAACTAACAATAAGAGACAACCTTTGCTTCACCGAACCAAACACAAGCTTCAAGACCTCACGGAATCACCAAAGAAATGACTTTTCTTTAATGAACCACAAGAACACCTTCAAAGCTTCACTAATCCACCAAAGTATTATCCTTTCCTTCCACAAATCACACACACAACTCACGGAAGTACAAAAGTAACAAGCTTTCTTCACACAACCAACTTGAGAGCAAAATGGATCGAAGTATCAACCTTTCTCTTCAAAGAGCTAGCTTGAACCGCCAAAACCCCAAGTTTGAATCTTCAAGTTTGAATGAACCGCCAACAATGTTTCTGAACCGAGCTTGAGTCTTCACAGCTACCACGAACCACAAAGAAACAAGCTTGAGCTTCCAAACCACCAAGAACACCAAGAACACCAAGAACACCAAGAAGATCTTCAAAGCTCCAGCTTTGAATCTTCAACCGCGAACCAAGATCCTTCTAACCTGGCTCTGATACCATATTATTTTGTGACATTTAGAGATGTTTAAGGTGTTTAGGTGAGGATTAACGAGACCAAATGTTTAGAACTGAGTTTGCGAGTTTGAGAGAGTTTAAGAGGCAGAGTATAAGAGACTAAAATGCTTAGCTTTTCATTAATGAGGAGATTACATATATATAGGATGAGATGAGGTCTAGGTTACGCTAAGGTAGAAATGACAACAAAGGGTCTTGCATAGTGAAGCGGGGATGGTCTTGTTTAAACTCATGGCTGAGATGAGAGATGCCAAGAGCATCTTGGACCAGATGCTCTTTACTTTCCAGCCTGTATGCGCGCCACTCCTCCTTATCCATAAACGGTCACAAGACTCCCCCTTAACCCTCTTCTTGATCACAAGTCTTTGATACCTTGCTCTCCACTTCTCATTGCATAGTTTCACCCGATTTACCTCAACATAAAGTAACTGCGCAGTAACTTGTTTTTACTGCTGGTAACTTCATGCCCTCACTTTGCACATTTCAAAATGTCTCCAAAGTTTGATCAGAAGTGGAATTGGTCAAGGTGGTCCGTACACATCCGTACAGGTCCGTACAGTCCGTACACACACTTGCCCAATCCCACTTCTTCTCATCTTCCCAACTTGATCTCCTCATTCCTTTTATTCAACACTAAGTATCAATGCCTCAACTTAACACACTTGGTCCACCACTTGAACCATCCGACATGTTTGCCCTTTCTCTTGCCTCGCGATCCTTCAAGAACTTGGCTGGCTTCATGTGTGGA
>NW_026618611.1:0-11482 GCF_000801105.2 Raphanus sativus
AGAAGGACTCCTGACGTTATTCTGATGGACTGATGATTATTAATTAAACCTTCGAACCGCGTAACTTGACATGTTAACGGACAAATGGATTGATTGATTTCAGTTTTATTTAATCTACTTTTCTTCTAAAGCCAAAAAACAAACTCAACCTCTGAACCACATGATCCTAAACCGACCTAAATCGAGATTCAAGAAGATTGTACCAGAGATACAGGCGGTGCAGTAGACAAGGATGAAGATCATTTTTGTTTTATGAATGGGATTTCCCAAAATTCCTTGGCATTTGTTCTTTCTATTATATTATTTTGTGTATGTATTATAATTTAACTTCGCATATTAGCTTAACACGAGATTGTTTTGTTTTATTTGTTAGAGATGTTGTGTTTCATTTGAATTTTTTCCCACTTATGATTACGATAAGTTTCTCCGAATCAATTTCGTAATAGCTTTATAATATAACAAAAAGAAACAATCTGAGGAAGATTTAGCTGATGATATACTTGGAAGTGGAAATTGAAGACTGAAACTCAAAGTTGTGAACAAATAGACAACATCAAAGTCTAGAAACACGGTGATTTTGAAGAAATGAAGATCTTTGAGAGGTAGACCATCACAAAAAAGGGAGAATCGGAATTTTCTCTAGAAAAATACTTATTGTATTCCATATTTGATAGATTCAAAACATTTGTCAAAGATCCTATTTTACTTAAATAATAAACTCACATTCTTCGTGCTTATCCTAGACTACTTTTTTAAACATTATAACTTCATATTTCATAATTAAAAACTACACAAAATTTGCATTATATTTCTGAGGTGATTTTAAGATCCCTTCACACAGCTCTCATTTTTATAGTTATCACTTCTCAAAATTTCTGATTGTTAATGGTTGCTAATTGATCAAAGATGTCACGGGTGACCCATTTCCTCAATTATAAATGTCTTCAGCTAAATTGAAAGAATCATTGTTTATCCTTTTTGAGTTGTGTTTTCAATGTGATGATAAAAGCAAAGTACAAAAATCTAATGTTTGAATTGTCCTTCTTTTAGTTGTGTTTCCAATGTGATCATAAAAGCAAAGGTACTAAGATTTAATATATGGGCCATCGAGCAAGTTTTTGTTACAAATACATATACATTCAAAATATCTAGAACTCAAAACGAACCAAAAAATCCCAAAATAGCTATACTTACTCATTGTATTATGGATGCTTTATTTTATCAAAATTAAGCATACATATAATATAACTAGTTTTATTATCAATACATAATCAAAATCAAATCATATTATGCAAAATTAAAAGAATCAAATGAACTAAAATTATTTGAATTCTGTATTTGAAAATAATCAAAATAATCTGAATTATCCAATGTTTTTTTGGAACAATCTGAATTATGCAATATTTTATTAGAAGTATTCAAAAATTAAAAGGAACCAAATCATAGCCAAACTAAATCTAGTATGTTTTTTATATTAGAAAGTTTCTGATTTTTTTATCGGAACCTAACCAATCTAGAATTTCCTTGATTTTTAAATGGATCTTATAACATCTCAATCATGGGTTAGAGTACAAGAAACAAAAAAAAAACTATATCCAAATACCTAAGTAGGCTTCGTCAGTTGAGAGCATTTTATAAGTATGTGTGGTATTCCTCCATGTAGTAATATTGTGTGTATAAATTATAATAATACTACAAAATGGGTTGGTAACTTTGGTTAGGTTAGATAATGAAATGAAATTAAACATATTACTTAAGTTTTTGGGTCAATTTTTTTTTTTGAAAATGGAATCTTTATGATCACTAAAGTAGATAAACTCTTTCATGCTTTTGGTATCTGTTTCAAAAACACCAATTTGAGTAAAACTTCTCTGGTAGATAATAAAAGTGTGGCAAGAGATATGGGTAGAGATAAATAAATACAGAGTATGAGGCATTCAAGTAACTACAATAATCAAAAAAGAAAGAAAAAATAATCCGAGAGAATGGCAAATTATCTCAAGGTGCTTGCTACTAAGGCATTTAACTTGATCGTGGATTCAGCTCACGTCATATCATCCAACATTCAGCTCACGTTCATATCATCCAACATGCAAGTACAAAGAAAAGAGTGGATAGAGATAAATAAAAAAATTTTTCGAATCTTCAATAGCATATTTTGCACGATTTTTGCATGGATCTATCTGTATCCTGAATCTTCATAAATCCGATTTTGCACAAACTTTGCACGCATCAGATTATCAAGATCTTCACAAAATCTTCGTTCTTGGGCCTGTTATAATAAGCCCATATCTGGTTTCACTGTCCAACCTATTGATGTGCATTATGATATTGATTATAGTCTTGTAAGCTCATATGTATAAACAACATTTTAAATAGTTAAAGATGAGTTTTTTTCTGATAACTAGGTGGTTGCTCGCAATTTTTGCGGGTGTAAATAATTTTCAAAATTTAATATAACATATTGTTTATGTTTTGACTTGAAATAATAAATAATATTTTAAAACTGAATGTGAAGTTTTGGTAGGTAATTATTTTAAATAAACATATTTTATTTATTAATCCTTATTAAATTCTTAATATGATTTATGTAGTATTTAGTTAGATTTTTTACACCTTTTTAAAATAATATTCATTTAATTTATTTATAAACATTGTCGTTAATATATATATATATAGTTTATATATATATATAGTTTAATTGGTTCGTAGGTCTAATTTTTCATCCATAAAAATTATTAAAACCAAAAACATGAACTCATGTGACAAACAGACACACACTTGCAAATAAAATATAAAACAAAAAAATTATTAAGAAGAAACATAACTATATATGTGAATTCTATTAATTTAATTAAAAAGTTAAGAAATATTTAAAATTCATAAATTTATGAATATACTATTATTCATAATATTCTTTTGGATTGTTTATGATTAAAGGAATTTTTGTGGTTGTTTTACTTTTAGATAAAATCAAAAAATATTGTCGCTTTCAAGATTTCTGAAAAAGTTTTGAAAATGATGGAACTTGTGAAGAAAATAATATTTTTCGATTGATTATTATTTGATAACATTTTTATAACCTTTTTATAGCGAAAACTATAACAATTATAAATAATTTATAAATATTTATAAATACTAAATTTTATGAATATTTCTCAGAAGTTTTTTAAGTCCTTATAAATAGTTTCATAAATCATAATAAATGGATTTATAACTCAAGAAATATATTTTTATCTATCATAAATAATTTATAAACTTATAAATGATTTAAATTTTTTATAAAATATTTTTCTAAATACTTATCGATGATTTTTAATTTCAAATATTTTACAAACCTGGTAACATTATATAAATATTTTCTAAACTCCTATAAATGATGTGAAATTCTTCCTTATCAATGGGTTTTAAATCTTTATAAATTTTATAGATCTTTATATATTGATTTGTAAACTCTTATTAATGATACAACAATCATTATTGATGATTTATAACCTTAAAAATAATTACCAAATATTATAATTAATTAAAAATTAGTATGTATCTTTATAAACCATAAGAAATGAATCAATATAAATTATTTTAATTTTCTTACAAAATATATATTCACCACAGCAGATGATTTCAAAATAATATAAATAATTTATGAAGTCATTATATGATGGATTAATAGTTTTTATAATAAGGTTTTCTTAAAATTATATGTTTTATATGTGTATATTATGACTTATATAGGAAAATAAAGTTTTTACGACTGTTAAAAATAGAAAAAAAATAAAGCTAGTAAATTAGTTTTATTAACTATTTTCTGACAACATAATTCATATAAATTATAAAATATTAGTGAAAAAATAAACAATAGAGTATAAATATAATATAGAATTTCCATAATTCCTACTATTTGATCCTATAAATGATTATGCATAAAGTTATATAATTTTTTTGGCAACTAACATTAATTTGTTTTAAGATTGCCTTTTTCAAATTTGATTGAAAATAAATAAAAACTAAAAATCATCGACCAATGAAATTATAAAGATTTTCTCGGAGTGTTTTATATGAGTGACATGTCAGCAGAAGTCACTAAAGTGACTTATCATTTAATATATAGAAGGATTCTAGCACTTCCTTGTGAGTTTAAGAAACTTTTGTTATCGATCGAAGAAAAAAAGAAAGAAACTTGTTAATGAAAGTGTCCTGGCTTTTGTTCAGTTACGCCTAGATAAACATGGAAAAAAAACATGGGGATGATATTTGAAACCACTTGATTATTTATAAAATCCGGTCCAGTTAGGTTTGGATAACAACATTACAAACCCACTTATTCCAGTGATAATTTAGGTTTTGTTTAGTTCGGTTAATTTAGTTCGTCAGAGAATTCAGATTTTCAAATTAAATATTAGGTTGTTCGGATAAAAATATCAGACAATTCAAATAATTATAAATATTTCAGGTAAAATTATTTAGATATCGATTTTTGGATAATTTTAAATAGTATTTTTAGGATATATGCGCTTTTGGAAACTAAATATAATTGAAATCTTTAAGTATGTAATTTATATTTGTAAAATTGAATTATTCATTTGGTTCTTGGTTTGTAATCTAAAGATCCGTGCGATTAATTATGAAATCTGTTTGATTTTTTATGAAATTTGATTTTGGTGTTTCTGTTGAGTCCAATTCTGGACAAATGTACCAATACATATTTGTGCTCATGCATATTCTCGGCCTATGTTCAACTAGTCCTATAAAACGGATAATTACACTTCCTCTGGGTATAGTAAAAAAAATACTTCCTCTTAAGTATCAACGATTATATCTTTTAAATACGGGTATGGACTATGCATTTGGTTTTAGGTTCAGTTTTGAGATCAATCCTTGGAATATTTTCATCGATCCGGTTTAAGCAAAAACTCCTCTTCCAAGTTGGTTTCAGCTCGATCTTTCGAATCCGGTTGGATATTTTACCCAGGCTTATGGGTAACAACACATATTGCCTTTTGAAGCTCATGCTATCGCTAGTATCTATGGATGACATAACTAAAGCAAAGATGCAATAAACTCCAAACAGAATCGTCAAAAGGGAGATGAACGTATTTAAAAGCGGAGATCATCAGTTCCATCTCCATTAATATCCAAGAAACAAAAACCCCCCAAAAAGTAATTTGCATCCCAAGAATAAAAAAGCACAGACCGAATGTTTAATAAAGAAACAAACGTTTTTTCTTAGGGTAGAAGTATCCAAATAAGATTTTCATATACAAGCAGAGAAGAGCAGAGAGATGCTTCGTTCTTTCATGAGCCAAACCACCTCCATAGTTGTTTTTTCTTTGCCTCTAAGCCAAGTACCTAAACATGTTAGGGTTCTCCTTGTCCCTCTCCAAATAATCCCTCGTAATTAGATCCTCCATACGCTTCTTGATCGCTTTGATATCAGGCTGCAAAACCACAAATCCAATCAAGTTCCAGGAAAACATCATTACTGAGCATCCCCACAGGTTTCTATAGAACATATATATACCTTGAACATTCGGCTAAGTTGCTCAACGCACTCAGAGACGAGTTGTTGATGTCCCAATACTTTCCGGCTCTTCATGATCCTAACAATGGCAGCATCAATCGCATAGCGTCTGTCTTTGTCCACATCTTCCACAACCTTCTTCCTTTCATCAACAGGAGGGAGAGGGATCTGTGATGCAAACCACACAAAAGTCAATATCCTGAGCTAAATTATAAGTGAAGCATGAAGTTTTGAGTGATAATGTGTTGCAGACCTTGATTCTGCGCATTCTGTCGGTGAATTTGGCATTGAATTCAAATGAATCAGTCTGTGTAACAGTCTTTGTGCTTGGCTCCTTGAGAAGGATCTTGTACCTAGCACATGACAGGGAATGAAGCAACCTCACTAAATCTTCGTGGCTTAGGTTCAGTTGAGTTAGGATATCGTTGTAGCTCAATTTGTCTGTTGTGTTGAACAGCAGAAGCACAGCAGCCTGAAAGTTAATAGAAATTAGAAAAATCGGGGCATCAGAGGCTATTTAAAGGATAACAATTTAGCAACAGTTTCTGAGAACACAAATGATACCTGGTAAGTAGACACAACTAACTCAATGGGCTTGTGATCAAACTTTCCGTTGAGGTGACAAGTTCCTAGTGAGTAGATCCATGTAAGTTTCCTATGTTTAGTTTTCGTCTCATAAAACCCTTTGAAAACTTCAACACACTTGACCTGAAGCAAATAAATGCATGGATTAGCTTCACCTGGAGCAAACATTTTTCCTTTTAGACACATTCAACAGATGCTTACCATTTCACTTGGTAGATTTATGTCGAATGATTTGTAACTTGGCCAGAAACCAGTGGTAAGAACAGTGACGGTCAAATCAATCCCTGGGTTTGCAGCGGGGTTATTGCCTAGATACTCCTCGAAACTGGTTTGGTTCTCTCTTGCCAATGTCAAGTCCGTTACCTGTAACCAACAATATCAAATTTATAGAAAGTTTAAATCATCAGAGCAACCACCGTTCTGAGAAAATAAACATAGGGACACTCAAACTAACCATGCCCTCCATCTTAGAAGTGAACTGCCCACCACATTGTTGCTTGAGCTTTGTAAGGATGCTTCTCTCATGATCATCATTCGCACTGCGATCAAATAAGAGCCTACGTGCCAGCTTCTTCCTGTAAAACAGCCAAAACAAAACCGCAATATTATTGGAAGGAAGGGACCTTAACAAAGAGCTAGAATCAACAAACCATCTATAAGCAAACAAATATTAGAAGCCAAGGTTGATAAAGAAATCTGAGAGTGGGAAATAAACCTGTAGAACTCGGCGAAAAGATCCTTGTCGCTTATATAAGCAAGCAATTTGACAACCTGTAACAACATAATAACAATAAACACCGACTCATGGAGAAAAGAAAAATGAATATAGCAAGCATTTTGAGAATAATACAAACCTTCTCAAGCGTATCTTCAATAGCTTCGTCACTCAGCTTCTCACTACCCCCCTTCTTGAGGATGTTGTCGCAGAATGTTGCAAGCAGTTCTGCACTTGAACTTCCAGCGACTGTTTTGTTACAGAATATCTCAAATGCCTCTTTCAGAGCCTAACAATAGAAGAAACTCAAGTTAATAAAAACAAATGCATGCATGCAATAAGATATATGTATGACAAGTACGTAGAATGCACATAAAACCTTGTGGAAGAGGGTGTGGTTCTGGAAGCACTCCACGACATAGACCATGTACTTATCATGTAGCTCAATCACTTTTCTGATGAGAACCTGTTCCTGCACGCTAGCAGTATTTGCAGCCTGTAGAATAAAAAAAATCTTAGCAATCAGAGGCAAATCGAAAACAATTCTGAATAGAAAAAAAAACAGTATGAACCTGATTAGTGGCTGTGTCTTCGGCCTGTTGGACAAGTGCGTTACCCTCGGCTGTGACATGCTATATATAAATTACACGATGGAGTTAATGTACAACATTATGTAACAGAGTCAAAGTAAACAAAATAGAAACGACTTGGCCAATCAAAACGAGAATAATAAAGATAGGTAAGAAACCTGCTTAAATATGTTTGCAACAGGTTCTAAACCTTTAGCAATTTTATGATAGAGCCTGTACATCCTGGAGAGATCGTCAACCTGAAAGCATACAGATACTCCATCAAAGAAAGAATAGAAAGGCTTACTAAATAACAAAAAAAAACAATGAAAAAGTTGCTCCACCTTGTCGTCTCTCAGCAATGCACGGCACCCTGAGTGCTCCTTTTCAAGAAGCTGATTTGCATAGACAACCAACAGCTCATGTTGTACTTTCTGCATCCAACAAATCAATATAGAAGTCAAATACATATCAAGTGATATTAATATACACTTTCCTGTAGAAGCAGAGTCTAAAAAACATGTCATGGTGCCATAGTGATATTAAAATCACGGCTCCTGTAAGTACAGGTATAATGAATGCTATCCATAATGTCATATTGTCGTGCATGATGTATCATCATCATAACTAACCTCAACCAGCTTTGGCTCGCTGCTTGAATGAAGGTAGTGAGCAACCCTCTCCCTCTCCTTCTTAAGGCATTCTTCAGACTGCAACATGAAAGTTAACAAGGAACTTCAGACTAGTTAGAAAATGCATATTACTAATTTGGAATGACAACGAGATCTAGAAAATGATAATGAGGAGTCCTGCCTTCAGCATGTAATCAGGGCAAGAATCTTCCTGGATCCAGTTTGATGCTTTGCGAGAATAGTAAGATGCTGAATCCAAAAGCATGAAGCTTTCAAAATCCACTTCGTATCTTTCCATCTGTCCCATTCCAATCTCTACATAGATATCTAATACGTTTTTCAGAAGAGCCCTGTCAATCTGCTCGCCTTCCCGTTCTTTATCAACCTGACATAAAAACATGACAAAACAAGTCATGTTAGACCTTACAAGTGTTGGAAACGAATGTGCATTAAGTACGCCATACTTACAAGTGCTATTACAGCATCTTTGACCTTGGAATGCAACTCCTTATACACCTGAAGTAACCAAGCCATTCAAGAGTTAAAACGTTATTGATGCAATTGAAAGATACAAATAACAAAGAATGAGTGCCAAACCCGGTCACGGAAGCATGTGAGCCCAACTTCATTAAGCGGTGGCAGCGATCTCCGAGCAATGAAGTAACGGTCAAGATAGTAGAAGAATCGGGATAGCCATCTAACCATAACTTTATGGTTAGACCATCTCTTAACCAGCTCCCGTAGCATGTATTCATCATGCTTCTCCTTCAAAGCAGGCAAAACCTAATCACAGAAAAGAAGAGAGCAATCAATCAAACGGTTAGATCAACTTATTAGCATATGAAACCATCCACAAACTTCAAGATTCAAACAATCAGTAAGAACTTAAAAATGATGAATGAGACTCACAGTAGAGTCAATGTACTCCTCAAAAGCTTCGCGATACTTGTCATAAAGCTGCTGAGAGTAATCATGAGGAGGTTTCTGGGTGCACATGTTGTAGATAGTCCTGAGAGAATCACACTCAAACTGTTATCAACCAGTTACAAACAAAAAAAAGCAAACAGATGCAAGATGATAAGGTACAACAATAAGAACGTACGTATAAAGCATCATGTACTGCTCAGAGTCGAATTGCGGCTCAGGCAATCCTTCAAGAATCCGTTTCAGCTTAGTGATCCCAGTCTGCATATAGTCCCATCCTTGTTCCAGATCAATCGTCTTCCGCTCCATCCTGATAGATTATACAATCGAAAACTTAATAGAATCAAAATCGCAATCAAACTGTCGGATGGTGATATACTGAAGAAACGAACAATCGAGTACACAAAAGCAATCGCGTAACCCTAACAATCCGATCCCTAAAAGCTAGGGCGATAGAGGAGATCGTAAACCCTAATTAGACGAGAACGTGAGCGTTAACCTTGACGATTTCGGATTCGGAAGGATCGAGGAGAGGTTTCGCGATCGAGAGAGAGAAAAGATCAAAACCCTGAGAGTGCGATTGAGAGAGAGGAAGAGGTGGGGGAGACCTTTGAGAAAGACGGTGAACGAGGAAAGGATTATATATATCTGCGGAAGGAAGGAAGCAAACTCATCTATTGTCCAGGGCCGTAGATTTTAATCGTTTTTTTAATATCTATAAAAGTTTCTTTAATATTTAGCCTTTTCTAATAAATTAGCCTGTTCATTTTCCTAGTTACCGGGTTAAGGTTTACATCAAAACGCCGCGTTTAGTTTTGCCACAGCATTATATGGGGAAAATAGTAAAATACACCATATGAACAGTGGCGTATTCCATCCTAAACTGAACATAAAACTTTTTTGAAAAATTACGAACATTTTGAAATTGTTTTTATAATGTATGTTTACCGCAGCTAATTGGTTGATTGAACATCGAACATGGCATCATCGTTTAACCACTTTTTCATTTGTGGGATGATATCATATGCGCAAAGAAACTCAGATAAAAAAACACTTTACACTATTCGGCTAAAGTAAATATTGATATTGATAATGTATAAACAAAAATAATATTTTTATATTTGGTGAAACTCGAATCAAAACCGAAAAACTTAGTCAACGATAGCTTGAACCATTTGACTAACCAAACATTTTGGTTATAACACAAACTGAATATTACATATCATACATTTTATGTCAACAAAAATAACAATTTACTTTTCTCTTATATACATTTTTTCTATTAAAACCTCTAAAATTGAGTTTTCAATGGGGACAACAAATTTTGAATTAATTTTGTAGGTTTTGATGGAAGAAGATCAATAAATTTGTATGCGAGAAAAGAAAGTGGATATTTTAGTTGACAATGATTATATACATATGAAAATAATATTTAGTTTGTTTTGGATGAGTGTTTAAAGTATTTTAGTCTAAAGTATTTTAGTCTGGAGTTTTTTTTGTACGAGTTCACTCTCATAAATCAAAAAAAAAATTTAAAAAAAAATGATCAAAACGTTGTCCGTGTTATGAACTGTGTGAAATGTGGAGAGTGAATTGTGAGGAATGTTGTGTGTATTTCTCATTAGCCAACACCACATTATATAGTGGTTTGTACAAGGGTTTACAAATGCTTTACAAGGAAGTAAATCTACACATTAATACTCTTGACTACATTGATGTCATACATGAAGACTTGGTCAAGGTGATGATAACGAGGTTGACTGAGTCTTCTAATCTCGGACCGGTTTGTAGATGAACCGATGTAGACCGGATGTAAACCTCCTTGCACTTCCTCTTGTACTTGTTGGACTTGTCTAGTACTTGGTTAAGTACTTGGTTATGGTCCATCCACACAATGGTTTATAACACTCCCCCTTGGATGCCATAACCATATGAGTTCATAATATGCTTAATGTTGCCTCATTAAAACCTTACTAGGAAAACCCATTGGGATAAAACCATAGTTAAGGAAAAAGAGTACAACACATATTACTCCCCCTGATTTGAACATCACTTGCTGAATAGATGTTCATGGATTCTTACTTGAACAATCTTGTATTGTTCGGACATATCATGTCTCTTAGAATCCTGATGGTACTTTAGAAAATGTACCACTTTGATATCGACCACTTAAGTACTTTAGATAAAATGTACTATTTTATACTCTGGTCGTTTGATTATGGTCTTTGACCAAATCACTCTTATATGCCTTTCCATAATATTGGTCGGCTAGTACTTTAGATCTTTTATATAATATAGATCATCATTATATCAAGTATGAGCTACATAGCTCATTAGAAATTATGGACATGCCTTAGCTTTATGAGTATAATATTATTTGACATAGGCAACTTTATACATAGGTCATGTCTGTTAGATCATGATCCTTATATCCATAGTTTATCTATGATCGATCTAAGACATTTTGCAGTCTTAGTGTGCCGGCAATTCGTACACACATATATATATGGACGATTGGACTGATCTAGGCCGGACA
>NW_026618612.1:0-11476 GCF_000801105.2 Raphanus sativus
ACTCAATTACATAAATATTAAATACTTAAACCAAACTAAAATTAAGAATACTCAAATTATTATTTATATATAAATTATTATTTAAATTTTATATTTATATAACTAAAAGTCTAAAACACTATATATATTTTTATCTGATTTTTTGTAAATGACATAAAATTCAATCATCTAAGAGAATAATCGACTAAAAATTATGTGAGTATCTTATCAACAACAAAAGTTATGAGTATCCAAATATATAAATGGATTTTAGTGCATTTTTGGAGTAAATGATCTATTTTATAGTATTTTAAATATTTATTTCTATTACTACTACTATTGTTTAGACAATGTATTATTGATAAAATGATATTGTAAATTATAAATTTTAGTTTTAGTGATAGATAGAAATTTATATAAAACTGTTTTGTTAGTGTTATCACTATATTATTTTTGTTTAAACTTTACATAATAGAATATTTGAAAGTACACACATATATAGATCATATTCAATCAATTTTTTTTTGTCGACGTCCATCTTCTAAGATCAAGTGATAGTCGGTTTTGAGTTGTTCCGAGGAAGTCTTCTATCTCGCTAGGCCTGATCTATGTGGGAGGAACCAATTTTGTGGGAGTGGGTTGCTTGGCCTACATAATTTTATTTTTTTACTTTGTTTATGTATTTAACTAGTGGTATATAATGGATGATTTGTTTATGTCACATAGCCACATAGGTATAGTAACCTTTCTGTTCGGAATTCAGTTTCTTAAAGTAGGTCGAACAGGATATTAAAAAGAATATCTTCAGTTAGGAAAAAACAAAATAATGAAAAGGTATGTGAAAGAAGAAGCCTGAGTTCTATGCATCCAGTCTTTTAAAAATTGGATCTCAGGATGTGTCAGTTATTTATTTATTTATTAAAAATTTAGATAGTCGCGCTGTTCGTTTAACTATGGCGTGATCTACGATTTCAAGTCACAGAATATCGTTAATCTACCATCTGCGATTAATCGCAAGTCACAAATTATTATTTATTTTAATGTCGAATGACTGATTGCATAACCAGTCGCAGATAAGTGATTAATCGCAAGTCACAAATTATTGTTTATTTTTTAAGTGATTGCATTACAAGATAAGTGATTGCATTACAATATAAGTGATTAATCGCAAGTCACAAATTATTGTTTATTTTTTTGTACTGTTCATATTATAAATTTAGTTGATACACTTACAAGATAATTGCACGATAGTTGTAGGGCGGTTTAAATAGTAGAAAATAATATAGATTTATAGATAAGTATATATAGAGATTTTGTTACTATTAATAGTGGTACCGAGCGGGCGATTCTTCACATTCGGAGATAATATTAAGGCTGTTAGGATATCAATATTTTTTAGGAAAATTAGGCTATAACACTAAAAATAACATAATTCACTAAATAACTAAAATTCCACATTTTTTTTTACTTTTTCTTCCTATCTTTTTCTCCCAAAATCTAATTTCCATTTTTTATTTCGTTATTTGGTAAATAAGCCCTATTTTTTATGTTATCTTTCTCGATCTTCTGGAAACGCATGACTAAGGGCAACTCCAACGTAGACGGCATAATCGAACTATAGAATCAAAGACCGAGATGCTCATTTTGAACTTCGAGATGCACTAATCGAACATTTGTGGGGTGAATATGGGAATTCTAATAATTAGTAAGATGTATCATATTTTTTTTATGCAATGTAATTTCGTTTGTATGTTTTAGTTGTTTTAATTTCATATGTATTCTCATTTGTATGTTTTTAGTTATTTTAATTTCGCTTGTATGTTTTTTTTTATTTTAATTTCATATGTATTTCTAAAGTATTATTCAATAATTATAATTATTGTTTTAAATTTGTTAATCTTGTTCTTATTAAAAATAGTTACTTGTATATGTTATAAGAATAATGAGTATTAAAATATTAAATAGTTAAGAGAATCTTTTTTTAATAATATAATAATAGAAAATATTCTTTTTAGTGTGATATTTGGTGTTGTGGTTGGAGATGAAAAGAAATTTGGTGCTAAAACTACACTAAAATGGTGTAGTTTCAACACTAAAATAGTGTAGTGGTTGGAGATGGCCTAATGCCACACATATCAATGCCCAAATAATACAAACACGCGGCCTCTTCTGACAATACTGTATGTTGTTAATACAAATAAAGATGAGTGTCTGGCTTGTCCTATTCTTCGAATTATTGTTTTTTTAGCAACATTTTCGACATATTGTTTTACACAAATAATGATACACAACACAACACAAATAATAATGATATTCTATACCAGTGCCATGCTTAGTCTCGGCAAAAAAATATTCATCACAATTATTGCGCTAAATGATACAAACAATTATATAACTAAGTTTATCCAACATATAAATATCTACAGTTATACAAAATTAGATATAACATTTTTGAAAACTATATGGTAAACTAGGTTACTAAAATATTAAATATTAAGCCCTTTCTCAAAAAAAAATATTAAATATTAAAATTAACTATATATTTAAATTACTAAATAAATATTTGGTCAGTTACTTTGTTTAATACAAATTAAAGAGTCAATTTTTAATATGAGAATCAAACCAATAAAATAAATTGAGTAAATTATAAAAAGTTTAAATAATTAGAGTCTATAGGTTATTAAAGATAGAACAATCAAAAGACACAAATTGTAAAAAGAACTACTATAACTCATGTAAATGGATGGAAAGTTACGTAATACAGCTACAGTTATAAACTAATCACAAACATTCGAAAGAAATGATAGAAACGGGGTCCACAACTTTTATTTATAAAGTAGAGACTGTGTTAATTGCCTCTTTGGAAACACAGTAGGCAATGTGCCATGACGATAACAGATGACACGTGAATCATACTGTAACGATCTATAGGCATATTGGTCCAATATTTTAAAATTTTCTACATCAGTTTTTTTTACATATTCTATATAATTTATCCAGAACCGTGCAAAGAACTTTTGGTGCTATTATATTAAACTAGAGTTATTCAATTCAGTAAAACCGAATTAATTAAACCGAATAGAACTACACTTAATTAATAGAACTACATGAAAAAATGGTTTGGATTTGGTAATACCGAATATACTAAATAAATGCTTTTAAAAAATCGTAATATATGAATATGATTTGGTATATAAAACCGATCAAATGGAATAAACCGATAAAAAATATAGTAGTATAATTATATGTAAAATTATATAACATAATTAATAATATACACATAATATATTTTATTAATATGATCTTCATATTTAAAATGTTGATTTTAATAATATAATTTTTTATTTTAAGTTAAAATTTATTTTTATCTTCTATCAAATTAAATAAAACATAATTTTTACCTTTTTTGACAAATATGTGTGCTAATATGTAATTATTTATAATATTATGGATTACTGATTTTTATTATTTTTATATTCTATAAAAACTATTATTATTAATATTATTAACTTGATAAGTTTACTAATTATTTTAAATAAGAAAAGGAAAAAAACAAAAACTTATCTATTTAAAAACCAAAATATCTTCATATTATACAAAAATCGATATCATACAAAGTAAAATTTATTAATATTATAAAAGATAAATAAATTTATGGTTTTTAGAATAAAACTGAATAAATAGAAAACTGACGTTATATAAATCGAATGAAACCAAAATAAATATGGTAGCTACTTTTTATAAACTGAAATACCAAAAAAACAAACCGAAATGATAACTAGATTGAACATCCTTTTATTAAATAAATAAAATAAATTGATTCTATAAATAAAAGGAGTGGTAAAAGACTAGAAAATAATAATAATAATTTTCAGTAAAACCTAATAGTTTAATTAGTAAGCTAGAAGGAAGTAAAATAATTGTCACTCAAAGAAAAAACTAACAATGAAAGAACATAAGATCAAAAATAAAAATAAATTAATTAATTCAAAAATAATAGTAAAATATTTGTAAAAGAGATATTGATGTTGAAAGAATTTTGCATAAATAGAAAAGAGTTCAGTCAAAAAAAAAATAGAAAAGAGTTCAGCACATTGGCGGTTTAGAATTTTGGCCAAAAACTTTGACAAAAAGACATATTACCAATAGACGACATATCAGACTTACATATGTGTTTTTCTAATGATAAATGATGGCGTAGGCGAGGTTTTTTTTTTAATTTGTTAAGTAGGCAGGCTTTGAATTTATCGAATATTGTATAATAACAATACAAAACATACATTATAATTTTACAAGTTAATTTTCCATTATTAATGATTTATATATGGCATATTAATGAAGTAAAATTGTGGCATACTAATGAAGTAAAATTAATTGCATATTAAGGAAGTAAAATTACTTTTTCCTTTAAAAAAATAATAATTTTACTAAGATTCTCCTTTGGTGTAGTGATACAGTTTCATTTGCTTGAATTGTCAGTAACTTAGGTTGAATCTTCTATAAAATGTTTGTTGTCAAAAATAATAATAATAATAATAATTTTACATTTTTACTTCATTAATTATTTATAAAGATCTACCAGGTTAACTGTTTAAAAATATTAATATAGTTTATTATGAAATTTTTGACTAATTATTTATATAATAATCATTCACTATATTTTAATACACTATTTACATCAAATAATAATGATGAATAATTGATAACAATAATAAAAATATTAAAAGGAAGAATTAAATTCACTAAAAGAAATCTTTCTCGTTTTTAGAAATTTATTTTTACTGATGGAAAATTACACTTGAAATGTATAACTATTCAACAACACATTTAATCAGTACTATAATATAATTTTCATAACAGTACGATATATCTACAAATATTGTAATCGATTTTGATGTTTGGTTGAATCTCTGTCATATGATACATATGTATAGTCTATAAATTATTATACATACATATGCAGTTGCCATACAAATTGTGTAAAGAGTTTCACTAATATTATACATAGACTGTACACATGTATGTTTTACTTTATAAATTGTATACCTTGAACGTGGACAGTCCACCTAATATCTTATAAATTAATTTGTTTGTTTTTTAACGCTCTGTATGATTTTTTTTCTTTTCGAAAAAGAACGCTCTGTATAAATATTAGTGGAAAAAAAAATATATTAGTGAAAACTATGGAGGGGTGGGGTGGGGGGTTCGCACAAAATCAATAACAAAGGGAAAATAAAAAGGGAAAGACTTGCATAAAACCAAAGACAGAGAAATATCAAAATGCCAGTAAACATCAAACAGTTATAATGGAAAATTTGACTTAATGTGTGTCTGTCTTAAAAATGCTTAATTGATAATAATAATAAAAATAATAATTGATCACGCGTCGTACTCAGAAATAAAGATGCTCTGTACAATTATTATGCACAAACAAAGATTGCTTTGGAAAGATGGTTATAAATACGTTATGCTGTACAATGAAGACATTAGAGAATCAAATTGAAACGGGTAGTTTGAGAAATAGCAATGGCGATCCTGAATTTCACACCTTCCTTAACGTTCCCGGTGACCATAGATTCAGCTCGAAGAACAAGAGTTAGAGGTTCTGTCATCAAAATGCAGAAGAGTCTCATTACTACGGATCCTCCAGCCTCACATGGTTTCAGCTTATGTACGTGCGGAAGAAAGCATTTCCTAGGAGAAGCTACGACGCCGTTTCTTCCAATCTCTCCTTCCTACGCTGCTCCATCCACAGCTCCATCCACTGCTACTAACTCAACGGTTGGTCGTAGTGAACTTTGCTGCTAAATTATAGAAGAGGGAATACCTTTTTTTTATCTAATAATCTATATCTTCATTTATATCAGGAAGTATTGAACCAGTTGCGTCCTCCTAAGCCTGACTGGTATTTTGAGCTCTATGGTTATTTCAGGAGTGCAGGCATGGAAAGATATGAGAAAGAGGTTAGTGACTATATGAGATTTCATGCATTCTTTCGTTGTTTCTTACGTTTCATTCTTCTTTTCTTTTGTCAGATTGCCGTTTACAAGAAGAAACTCTTTGCAAATTTGGTGGGAAAAGCAGAAACTGTTTTGGAGATTGGAATTGGAGCTGGTCCGAACATCAAGTACTATAACAATATTCCAAACGTCTCTGTTCTTGGTGTTGATCCAAACCCTAAGATGGAAAGTCACGCACGCAAATCCGCTATAGAAGCAGGAGTGAAATCGGAAAATTTCAAGTTTATTCACGCGGTAATGGCTTTCTTTATATTATATTGTGAACAAACGCGAGTTAAACAATAATGAAATAAAGAATAGAAAAAAAAAATTCCATTATTGAGGCAAATATTGTTTTAGGGTTTGTATATTGATTGTGTGGATTAATTATTTACAACCCCTTATTTATATTATTTAGTTCTTTCTTTGCATCCCCTCTGATATTCTTGTAAATCGTGTGACTAGGTCGCAGAATCTATGCCATTAGAAGATGCATCAGTGGATGCAGTTGTGGGAAGTCTTGTGATGTGTTCTGTCTCGGAT
This sequence comes from Raphanus sativus, assembly GCF_000801105.2. NCBI lineage: Eukaryota > Viridiplantae > Streptophyta > Magnoliopsida > Brassicales > Brassicaceae > Raphanus > Raphanus sativus. Next base: position 6,522 of record NW_026618612.1, read on the forward strand.
ATCCCTCAAACACTCAAAGGTAATTGTTTAAGTTCCTTCAAATCGAACATCTTACGTCAGATGTCAGATCAAATGAAAACAAATTAAGCTCATTTAAATAGTTTGGTACACGTACAGAGATAAAACGGATCCTAAAACCTGGAGGGCTATACCTCTTCGTGGAACATGTTGCAGCAGAAGGTATCGCTTTCGACTCATGAGAAATCCATCAGAATCCCTTAACCCATAAATGACATAACCCAAAACGTTTTGTTTTGTTTTGTTTGTTTTGTGATGAGCAGATGGAACATTTCTAAGGATGGTGCAGAATGTTTTGGATCCATTACAACAAGTTGTAGCCGACGGATGTCATTTAACTAGGAACACAGAAGACTACCTTTTAGAAGCTGGGTTCAAAGGTGGTGTAGATATCAACAAGGTCTCTCTTTCTGCCTTTTACCACTTAAGCCCTCATCTTTATGGAGTTGCTTACAATTAAAAAAAAAAAGATGGGAAATATCTGAACTCAGCAGCTCATCTTTGGACTGAACACAAGGCTTTATTTCACGTTTGAAAATATCAACGTTTTCAACTCTGTTTCCCTATATCTGTATTTGATCCTAAACTGTCGACTCAATGAATTGAGTGTGAGCGTTTATGATCTAGTGTTTGTAACTGAATAATGCTATATAAGCAGAAAATAATGTAAAATTATCAGAAAGTTTGGAACTCTGTCTTCTACTAATCAAAAAGGGTAATTAATCAACTTTGAAATCTTCGAAAGAGACGTTGGACTTCTTCACTCTTATCCTTTGTTTTGATTATGAGTAACTGAGATCTTAAACTTAGAGCATCTCTAATGTAAAATTTCACATTTTCCTATAAAATGAAGTAAAAATGAATATAAAGTAAAATTGATTCAATCCTATTTCATTTTTCATATTGAATAAATAAAAAATTGATTACTTTATTTATGAAGTAAATTTTATAATGGAGTGAGATATGAAGTTATGCTGAAACACTTCTTATTCTATATTCACTTTTACTTTATTTTACAGAAAAATAAGAAATTGGGTTAAAGATGTCCTTGGCAATGACAACCCTCCATATGTCACTTTTTTTTTGAATAAACATAAAATTTATGCATCACACACACTTTTTTACAATAAATGCTTCAAATTTTGGAAGACTTGTCACCTTTTTCACTGGTCAATACATATGAAATCTTCGAAAAGAAATATTCCGAAATGCCGGAACGAGCGAGCGGATGCTCTAGCCAAGAGTGCACGGTCCAGAGGATACTCCTAGGAGGATCGGCTCGTCTGCTCTCCAATTGATCTAGGCCTAGTTGGGTTGATGACAAAAAAAAAAAAAAGAGATTACACATGTGGACGTAACTATATCTTCATATTCTATACTCTTATTCTTTGTTTTGATTATGAGCAATCGAGGTTTTTAATTTAGCAATGACAACCCTCCACCTGTCTTCTTATTCACTGGTCCAATACATATGAAATTTTTGAAATAGACTTTGCATAAAGAGACTTACACATCTGCACCGAACTATGTATTCATCTTCTTCACTCTTAGTCTTTGTTTCGATTATGAACAATTGAGATTTTTAATTTAGCAATGGCAACCCTCCACTTGTCACCTTATTCACTGGTCAATACATCGTTGTAAATAACATGATAGGTTCTTACGTATTTAAATTCTCTTTCTTTTGCTAGAGATTTATGTGTGTTTTTTCTTTTTTTTTGCGTTTCAAGACAACAAAAAGTATGTACATAAAAGTTGATGAGATGTGTTTTTAATGGGTTCTGAGTCTTCTGACCTTATAGATATTAAGATATAATTTTATTGAATAAAGTATGTGTTTTATTGAGTTAAGATGTGTATTTTAAAGTATTTTATTCTCGTGAGCGTAAATAATTATCAGAAATGAAAATTTATAACATTTCCTCTCTAGTAACTCCAATTACTATATCTAACTGCCAATATAATTACTCACACTGAACCTAAGAGACTAGATATGCATTATATTCAGCAGTCCATCAAAATCCTCTAACTCCCACTCCTTGAGGTATGGACTGCTGGAGTTAAGTACAAGTGATTGTGCAAGTAGGACTTAAACTGATACCAAAATATATTGTTCAGTTTGGGTTTTAGAAAAAAAGATTCACGAGCTGATACCAAAATATATTGTTCAGTTTGGGTTTTATGAAACTGTGAGGCTATTTTATCAAACTCCTTGTTATAACTTGTAATGCAAGTCTTCAATTAAAACACCAGAAACGCTTAGCATTTATTAGCTAATTTGAGGTAATTGTCTTAAACCTCTTTAAATATTTGTGGTGTAGTGGTTGGATTTTTATTAATTCACTTTCTATCTTAAGAAACTGCAAAAAGCACTGAAAATATAAGAAAATTTTAGTTTTACAAATTTTGAGATTTTCATTCTAGTGAATTCTAGGAATGTTTTGGGGGTATCTAAAGTCGTTAAAGTTTTTGCATCCAGTTACTCTGTGTCGCCAATTCTGTTTTAACTATATACCAGGAAGTGTCTGCACTTCGCTGCGAAATATTTTTTTTTATTATTGTTAAGTATTATTTCTATATAATGTAGTTATTTGGTATTTTTTATTTGTTAAAAATATTAGTTGTATTTTTACTGTGTAACATAATAATAGATGATATGTTAATATATTATGTGTTTATCTTTCTAATAATGTATTGTTGTTTGTATAATAGTATTTGTTATAAAGGTGGAGTTAATATCTGGTGTAAATTATATTAAATTTCAACAACTTTGGAATAAGATATGTTTTGATTATAAGATTAAAGTTTCAGCGTCAAATTGTATTTTATTTTTAATATTTTTAAGATATTTTTTTTTGTTTTTTTTCCATATTTTGACATTGAATCGTCATCATCTATCTATTCCGTTTATTTTTCTGTGTGCGATGTTTCTCACCATCACCGCTGGCTATTCATTTTTTTCTTAAAATTTCAAGTGATGTTTGGGACTACATTTTCTTGGATTAAGTTAGAGTTAATATAGAAATCATTTGTATGCATGAGAGATTAAAATCACGATTATGAATTTTAAAGCCAATTTATAAGAAAATGGACAATTATAAAGTGTTTGCCAAACTGCAAAATATAAAAGAAAAAAGATTTAAAATGTAAAAAATGAATATTGGAGGACACATATCAACGGAGTCTCACTCCACATGTTATAAGAAAAGAAAAGGTTTTACTTTATATATATATATATATATATATGTTTTATGCTCGTCATTTGTAAAGCAAATTAGTGCAATCAGGGGAGGATGAATAAATGATTTATTATGGGGCACTGGTGTAACAAAAATTTAAACTAAGAGTATATATAAATTTTAGACAAATTGCTAAAGAAGAAAACAAAAATTTGGCTGGTGCATGTACCACACCTTTTGTCCACCTAATTTTTTTTTTTGATAATCTGGAGGTTCTTCACTTACGCGGATCATTCCCCGCACCCGGTCAGGCAGCGGTCTACTTCACCCGGGAGAACTATATCTGGGCTGAGGACAAGGCCCAACACCCAGTACCGCATTTGGTGACATGGAAAAGGTAGTTCCCCTCCAGGTGATTCGAACCCAGGAGCATGACCATTGGCCCCCAAAGCCCTTACCACTTGTGCTAACTCATCCCGTCCACCTAAATTTAAGGAATGATAATTTTCATCTCCAAATTCTAACACGTAGCTGTTAATTCTACTGGTAAATTTTCTTATTTAGCTTCAGCTGTGAAAAATCGAACTCAGGAAAATAGTATAAAGATTTCTCAAAAGGAAAAAAATAGTATAATGAGGCTTTATCCTAAAACAACCTACTAGGTTTTTTTCAAAAAAAAAACAACCTACCAGGTAACTCGCCGGTTATATGTCAGTTCTCATACGATTACTGTTGTTATTATTGTTTGACTACTATATATGGCACGTAAATACTTGACCTCTCTTGCGATTAGGAATAACTATAATTAGAGAGACTGCACAAAAGAAAATCCAAAAGAAATGTCATTTTCAAAAGTAAAGAGATTAAGAGGTACACGTTAAGTTAGAGAAAATAAAGGATCCGAAAATAAAAGCATGGCTTTTCAGTGCTTTCAGAAGATATGATGTGGACTTCTTAATAGCATCTTAAATTCATATTTATATTTGTTTTAATTAAAACTAGATTTCGATCCGCATTACAACAATGTGGGTGTTGATTTTCATTATATTTACATAAATATTTGGATTGATGGTAAGGTAGAAAAATTAAATTTTCAGAATTAGAACCATAGGATTATATTTAATAAGGAATCAAATATCAGTTTATTAACCAATACGATTTTATAAGAGTTAATGGTTATATTAGGAATGATATACAATTAAGCCATATTATTATTAATAAATGAATGATAACTGATTTTTATTAAAGGTCAATTTTTTTAAAAATCACACATGAATAGAAGTCGTGACTTCTGTTTTAATATATAAGATATTTAGAGTAAAATTACTATTTTATATATAGAGAAATGAATAGCATTTTTATTTCTACTCTAAATATATATAAGAAAATTTTATTTTATAATATATTAAGTAAATTTTACTTTTGTTATAATTTTTTAAAAAAACAAATACAATAAAAATAATCTAAATCTAAAACAAGACGGCTATAAACAGAATATTATAAAAATGTTACATATTCTCAAAGACTGTGTGCGTCTGTTGAGGAGAAGGGTTTGCATCAACATCCTTTCGATTATGGTCTCGATTTGTAGTAATGGTCGGTAGTAGCAGTTGCTATATAAATAGAATAGTATACTAATAGAAACAGTATATTTTCATTAAATTTTTTAATAAAGTGATTGGTAAAATATTAGTAATATACAATTTAAAATTATCATAAAAATTAATATATAATATATTTATTTTAAAATAATATTAA
>NW_026618613.1:0-11473 GCF_000801105.2 Raphanus sativus
CATGAAGCAATAATGAGGAGTGGGAAACATGAAGCTAGCAAAGACATTGATGAAGAATAAGAGGCAATGCATGCGCATGAAGAGTTGATGGTGTACTATCCGTACAAGATGAGAAGTTAAACCTTGTGTGTCTTGCAAGGCGAGGAAGAGCCTTATTTTAAATCATCAAGAAGGATTACATTAACTAGAAACAGAGAGGATGTCGATACAAGAAGAATAGAGCTGTTAAGGAAGAAGTCACGGGTTTGTCTAAGGAAGATCAGAGCAGTGAACCGTTGTGAAAGGTCACTATCACTCGTCTGGCCGAGCCAAGATCGACCAGCCTCTCTCCCATTTGTTTATTCCTCTTGTACTATCTCTCATTAGTTTATTGTATCTCTCTTTGTCGATTTGTTCTCTTGTTTGTCTTTAAATGTCTTGTAACATGTTCTGAATCAAGTAAGGAAATATGAATTCCTCTTATCTCTTTCTCTCTAACTCTCGCAATACTCCTCTCTCTCTTATCTCTCTCTTCTCGGTTTGATACTAATTACCACTCTTGTTCTTAATTCTCATCACAAACCTCTTTTAATCTTTATAAATTTCATGGTATCAGAGCAACAAAGCTCTTCAAACCAAATCTAACTTCCGCAAACACTCTGTTCTTGTTTAAATCTCTTTCTTTTAAAATTTCTCTCTCCTGTTCTTGAAGTGTTCTTGGCGAGTTGAAGAAAATGGAAGAAAGCAACAACAACAACAACAAACATCTCAACATACCTGTGACCTTGAAGGGGGTTAACTACCTCTTTTGGGCAAGGATGGTGAAGAGAGCTCTTGGTGGAAGAGGTTTATGGAAGTATGCTACAACAGAGGCTACTCCAAAACAAACCACTCAAGGAGAAGATGGAAAAGAGGTGGTGGTGGTAGCTGATGAAGACAAATGGAATCAAGAAGATCTCATGGTGCTCTCAGCCCTCCTCAGCTCTCTTGAACCAGCAATAATGGAGTCTTACTCATACTGTGAGACTACCAAGCAGCTGTGGGATACTCTCTACAAAGTGTATGGAAATGTTTCCAACCTCACTAGAGTATTTGAAGTGAAAAGGGCCATTGGCGCTCTCAACCAAGGAGATGGGGAGTTCCAACCTCACTTTGGCAAGTTCAGGTCTCTTTGGGCAGAGATGGAGATACTAAGGCCACACACAACTGATCCTACCACTCTCTTAACCAGGCGTGAAGAGGATAAAGTGTTTGGACTGCTACTCACTCTTAGCCCATCTTATGGTAGCTTGATTAAGCACATCTTGAGATCTGACAAGCTCCCTGACCTGGATGAAGTATGTGCTCAAATCCAGAAGGAGGAAGGATCAGTGGGCTTGTTTGGTAACAAAGGAGACCTAAACATGGCACACCAAGCTGAAGAAGCTGTGGCTAACAAGGCATACAAGCAAGAGGAGAAGAAAGCCTTGATCTGTGACCATTGCAAGAAGAGAGGTCATCTAAAGGACAAGTGCTGGCTTCTCCATCCCCACTTGAAGCCAAACAAGTTCAGAGAGACTCGCCCCCAGCATCAGGATGCAAGAGCCAATCTCTCAACTGATGGAGCAGAGCCAACCACACCACACCCTATGGGAGCAAGCAGCAGTGGCGTGGGGAGTGCCATGACCTCTGCATCAGTGTATGCTACACCAAGGGCCAATCTAGATGAGATCATCACAAAGTCTGACTTAAGTGCTTTCATCAAGGCCTTAAAAGAATCTGGTATACCTAAAACTCTTGGTACTTCTCTTAGTGCATATCACACTGTTGGTAGTTCTATGAGTGTTTTTAAACTGCTAAACCTCTGATTATTGATTCTGGTGCATCACACCATATGATTAGTGATTTAAGCTTGATTAAAAACATTGAACCTGCCTTAGGAAATGTGATGATAGCCAATGGAGATAAAATTCCAATAGAAGGAGTTGGTGATCTCAAACTGTTTGACAAAGTGTCTAAAGCCTTTTATATGCCCACATTTGCATCTAACTTGCTGTCAGTTAAAAGAGTGACTAATGATTTGAATTGTCAAGTTACTTTCAGGCCTAACAGTGTGTATTTTCAGGATATTGATTCTAGTAAGTTGCTTGGCAAAGGTGTTACCAAGGGAGACTTGTACTTGCTTGAGGACACAAGACCAGCTTCTGATTTATCTTGCTATTTTAATTCTGTTTCTGAATTCCCTAAAGATGTAATATGGCATGCTAGATTAGGACATCCTCATTCTCATGCTTTGAACATCCTGTTGCCTAGTATTTCTTTTAAAAGTGATTGTGAGGCTTGTATATTAGGAAAACATTGTAGAAATGTGTTTCCTAAATCAATGACCATCTATGATAATTGCTTTGATTTAATCCATTCTGATGTTTGGACTGCCCCATGTGCATCTAGAGAACAGCATAAGTACTTTGTGACTTTTATAGATGAAAAGTCTAAGTACACTTGGATCACTTTGTTGCAATCAAAAGATAGGGTGCTAGAAGCCTTTAAAAACTTTCAGAATTATGTCACTAACCATTTCAATGTTAAGATTAAAATTCTTAGATCAGATAATGGTGGTGAATACACTAGCACAGCCTTCAAACAACACTTAGCTTCTCACGGAATCATACACCAAACCAGCTGTCCTTACACACCTCAACAAAATGGTGTGGCAGAAAGAAAGAATAGACACTTGATGGAAGTGGCCAGGAGCATGATGTTTCACTCAAATGTGCCTAAGAGGTTTTGGGGAGATGCAGTGGTTACTGCTGCTTATCTTATCAACCGCACGCCAACAAGAATTCTTCACAATGCCACTCCATATGAGGTATTGAACAAAACTAAGTCATCCATAGATCACTTGCGTGTGTTTGGGTGTGTGTGTTTTGTTTTGATTCCAGGAGAGCTTAGAAACAAGCTGGAGGCCAAGAGTAGAAAGGCAATGTTCATTGGGTATTCAACTCACCAGAAGGGTTACAAATGTTATGTACCAGAGACTAGAAGAGTTCTGGTATCAAGGGATGTTAAGTTCATGGAATCAACAGGCTACTATGATGAAAAGAGTTGGGATGAACTCAAGGATCTTTCTCAATCAGCCACTGATAGAGCTAACAACCTGAGAATCATTATGGAGAGACTTGGCATCAGTCTACCAAAGGAACCAGAAAAGGTCAGGGAGACCTCCACTCGGGCTGCTGAAGAAGTAGTAGAAGAAGTTGGAGTATCTCATCATGATCATGAAGGGGGCCATGGAGATGATCAATCTGCGCAAGCTCAGCCTGAAGAGAACTCAGGAGTATCTCATGATCAAGAAGAGATAGAATCACAACCACAAGCAGCCACTGAAACTCATGAGGAACCAAGTGACAACAATCAAGCTGATCAGATACAAACCTTGAGAAGGAGTACAAGGAACAGGAGACCAGCCTCAGAGTGGATCAACACAAGGGTTTACTTCAATGCTAAAGCTGTGGCACATCCCATTAGTGCAGTATGCTCACTAGCTCACTACCCAGCAGAGCATCAAGCTTTCATCACTGAATTGGATCAAGAATGGATTCCAAAGACATATGAGGAAGCTATGCAAGATGAGGAGTGGGGAGCATCTGTTGGAGATGAGATGGGAGCTATGGAAAAGAATGGAACATACTTTGAAAGTGAGCTTCCCAAAGGAAAGAAAGCTGTGACAAGCCGGCTTCTCTTCACAATCAAGTATGGAGCCAATGGAAAGCCAGAGAGGAAGAAAACCAGACTGGTGGCAAGAGGCTACACCCAAGTTTATGGTGAAGATTACTTGGATACATTTGCACCAGTGGCAAAACTGCACACCATAAGAATTCTACTCTCACTTGCGGTCAACTTGGAGTGGGACTTGTGGCAAATGGATGTGAAGAATGCATTTCTTCAAGGAGAGTTAGATGATGAAGTATACATGAGACCTCCTCCTGGCCTTGAAGACATGGTGAAACCAGGAAATGTACTTAGACTCAGGAAGGCCATCTATGGATTGAAACAATCTCCAAGAGCATGGTACCACAAGCTAAGCTCAACATTGAATGGAAGAGGCTTTGTGAAGTCTCAAGCAGACCATTCTCTCTTCACTCTCACCAGCAAGGAAGGTATCATAGTCATACTGGTATATGTTGATGACATAATCATCACTGGTAGCAACAAGGAAGGTATCATCTCAACTAAATCTTTTCTCAAATCTACTTTTGACATTAAGGATTTGGGAGAGTTAAAGTACTTCCTAGGGATTGAATTTTGCCGCTCTAAAGAGGGGCTATTCATATCTCAAAGGAAGTACACACTTGATATCTTGAATGAGGCAGGAACCATTGGAAGTAGACAGGCCAAAACACCATTGGAAGAAGGCTACAAGGTGCTGCGAGAGGGGGAGTATGAAGCTACTCCATTTCAAGATGTCAAGAAGTATAGAAGAATGGTGGGCAAGCTCATCTATTTGACCATCACCAGACCAGATGTGTGCTTTGCTGTGAACCAAGTGAGTCAACACATGGGAGCTCCTAAGGTGCATCATTGGAACATGGTAGAGAGGATCTTGAGATACTTAAGAGAGGCGCCAGGCCAAGGAGTTTGGATGGCGTGCAACAAGAGTACTGAAGTTGTGGGATATTGTGATGCTGATTGGGCTGGAGACAGAGTAGATAGAAGATCAACCACAGGGTATTGCACATTCATTGGGGGAATCTGGTCACATGGAAGAGCAAGAAGCAAAAGGTGGTATCTTGTTCAAGTGCTGAAGCAGAATATAGAGCAATGAGGAAACTTACCAGTGAGCTGATATGGATCAAAAGTCTACTCAAGGATTTGGGCATTGAGATCACTACACCAATGACCATGCATTGTGACAACCAAGCAGCAATACACATCGCAAGCAACTCAGTCTTCCATGAGAGAACTAAGCATATAGAAGTGGACTGCCACAAAGTAAGACAAGCAGTGGAGCAGCTAGTGATACTACCATGCTATACTAGGAGTGAGGATCAACTAGCTGACATCTTCACCAAGGCAGCCAGCAGCAAGGTTTGTGAGTTCATTCATCCTAAGCTTGGACTCATAGACCTCACTTGTCACTGATCCTCTTAGCCATGAAGGATTCTACTCTTTTTCCTTTGCTTGGTTTTTATCCCAAGTGGTTTTTCCAAGTAAAGGTTTTAATGAGGGAATGCTTCATGGTTTCCAAGCTTGATCAATCCCTATGGTCAAGCTTGAGGGGGAGTGTTGACATGAAGCAATAATGAGGAGTGGAAACATGAAGCTAGCAAAGACATTGATGAAGAATAAGAGGCAATGCATGCGCATGAAGAGTTGATGGTGTACTATCCGTACAAGATGAGAAGCTAAACCTTGTGTGTCTTGCAAGGCAAGGAAGAGCCTTATTTAAATCATCAAGAAAGGATACATTAACTAGAAACAAGAGAGGATGTCGATACAAGAAGAATAGAGCTGTTAAGGAAGAAGTCACGGGTTTGTCTAAGGAAGATCAGAGCAGTGAACCGTTGTGAAAGGTCACTATCACTCGTCTGGCCGAGCCAAGATCGACCAGCCTCTCTCCCATTTGTTTATTCCTCTTGTACTATCTCTCATTAGTTTATTGTATCTCTTTTTGTCGATTTGTTCTCTTGTTTGTCTTTAAATGTCTTGTAACATGTTCTGAATCAAGTAAGGAAATATGAATTCCTCTTATCTCTTTCTCTCTTAACTCTCGCAATACTCCTCTCTCTCTTATCTCTCTCTCTCGGTTTGATACTAATTACTCACTCTTGTTCTTAATTCTCATCACAAACCTCTTTTAATCTTTATAAAATCTCAGTGGTTCATCCTGGTTTGATAAGAATCATGAAGATATTGCCATATGTCCGAACATGCTAATCTGGAATCATCTGGATAGAAAGTGGGATATCTTCTTACTCACAACTCCTATGAGATTTATTCAACTTCCTGGTTATTCTCCACAGATTAGTGGTTCCAAATAAAGCTTCTTTGATCGTAGTTCATCCTGGTTTGATAAGAATCATGAAGATATTGCCATATGTCCGAACAGGCTAATCTGGAATCATCTGGATAGAAAGTGGGATATCTCTTACTCACAACTCCTATGAGATATATTCAACTTCCTGGTTATTCTCCACTGATTAGTGGTTCCAAATAAAGCTTCTTAGATCGTGGTTAATCCTGGTTGATAAGAATTATGAAGATATTGCCATATGTCCGAACAGGCTAATCTGGAATCATCTGGATATAAAGTGGGATATCTTCTTACTCACAACTCCTGTGAGATTTATTCAACTTTCTGGTTATTCTCCACTGATTAGTGGTTCCCAATCAAGCTTCTTATATATTGGTTCATCCTGGTTTTAAGAATCATGAAGATATTGACATATGTCCGAACAGGCTAATCTGGAATCATCTGGATAGAAAGTGGGATATCTTCTTACTCACAACTCCTATGAGATTTATTCAACTTCCTGGTTATTCTCCACAGATTAGTGGTTCCAAATAAAGCTTCTTAGATCGTGGTTCATCCTGGTTGATAAGAATCATGAAGATATTGCCAATTGTCCGAACAGGCTGATCTGGAAATCATCTGGATAGAAAGTGGGATATCTTCTTGCTCACAGCTCCTATGAGATTTATTCAACTTCCTGGTTATCTCCACTGATTAGTAGTTCCAAAAAAAGCTTCTTAGATCGTGGTTCATCCTGGTTGATAAGAATCATGAAGATATTGCCATATGTCCGAACAGGCCAATCTGGAATCATTTGGATCAAAAGTGGGATATCTTCTTACTCACAACTCCTATGAGATTTATTCAACTTCCTGGTTATTCTCCACTGATTAGTGGTTCCAAATAAAGTTTCTTAGATCGTGGTTCATCCTGGTTTGATAAGAATCATGAAGATAATGGCATATGTCCGATATTGACATGAAGACATGAAAGGATAAGATAAAGAGAGAGGAGACATCCGAATGAGTTTAAACAAGTGATCAGTTCATACTTGGAGTACAAGTCTGTTTGTACACTTCCTTGACTACCAAGCAAGCAAATCGACCAGAGATGAGTTTGGGAGGCAAGGAACTATTTTAAATAAGCAATGGAGGGTTCTGAGATGCTCAGTAGCCGTTGGAGAGCTCAGAAGAAATCAGAAGCAAGTTGCATTTAAAATAGCATAAGTCACATGTTCCAAAAGAGGCAGGTGACTGTTATGAGATGTCCCTTTCACTCTCCAGCAGCTCATTTCTTTATTCTTATTCTTCTTGTCTTGTTGTATCTTGCAATGTCTTTAAATATTGTATGCTGTGACCAAAATCAATTCAAGGAAATACAATCCTTCTTTACTCTTTCTCTCATTGTCGATTCTCTCTCTCTCTCTCTCTCTTAACTCTGTGCAACACTTATCTCTCTTGTTCATCATCTGTTCTTATTATTTCTTACATGGTATCAGAGCTTCTTAGCTCCTGAGTACTCAAATCAATTCCGCAAGCATCTCTGATTTCTGTTTCTCTATTTCTCTCTATTTTACTTCACAAATTTCTCTTCAGATTTCTTTTATCCAGTGGATAATAAATCTGTGTTCTTGAGTGTTCTTGAGAGTTTATTTGAATTTCTTGGCTGTGCTCACTCTGTTCTGTCTCTATTTCTATTCCTTGAGAATTTATCTTGTTTCTAAACTTGATTTATCTCAGTTACAGAGTTGATTTCTCAAAACCAGTCCTTGAAACTTCAAATCTCTCTCTAGGCGCCAACCATAGAAGATGGAGAACTATCATCCTGTGAGGATTCCAGTCACACTCAAGGGGCCAGGAAACTACATCACATGGTCCAGGATGACTATGACAGCCCTTGGAGGAAGAGGACTTTGGCAGCATGTGACTTCAAGTTCAGCTCCAAAGCAAACTACCCAAGGAGAAGATGGCAAGGAGATTGTAGTGATAGATGAAGGCAAATGGGCTCAGGAAGATCTCATGGTGCTGTCTATCTTGCATAGCTCACTTGATGGTCCACTTTTGGACACTTATTGTCACTGCACAACTCCAAAACAGTTGTGGGACACTTTGCAAAGGGTTTATGGCAACACTTCAAACCTCACCAGAATCTATGAAGTGAAAAGAGCCATCAACAACTTGCAGCAAGAAGAAGGTGACTTCACCAAGCATCTTGGGAAGTATAGTCAGCTATGGTCTGAGCTAGAGATGCTAAGACCAAGCTCCAATGACCCTGAAGTAATTGAGGCTAGGCGTGAGCAAGACAAAGTCTTTGGACTACTCCTCACACTTAGTCCAAGCTTCACTGATGTGGTTAGGCACATACTAAGAGACAAGGAGCTTCCAAGCTATGATGAAGTGTGTGCTCAACTACAAAAGGAGATAGGCTCAGATGGACTCTTTGGTGGTGGAAAAGGAGAGCTCTCTATGGTGCACAAGGCTGAGAAGGTGGAGAATGCTTCAGCTAACAAAGCTCACTTCAAGCCAAGGGGAGGAGGAGACAAATCAGTAATCTGTGAGCATTGCAAGTACAAAGGCCACACCAAGACAAACTGTTGGATCCTTCACCCCCATCTCAGGCCAGCCTCAGCCAACAAACCCAACTTGGCTAGAGCCAATGAAGCAAGAGCTCAGGAACTTCCAGCACCAACTAGTTACATGCGCATGGGAGATGATGGGAGAGCCTTGATCTCTACAACCCACACTGGTGGTTCCACCTCTCACACCATGTCCCAGCCATCCCATGATGATGCATTCATCAGGAAGTCAGACATTGAGGCCTTGATCAAAGCTCTCAATGCAAATTCTGGTAACCAAAGTATTAATGCCTTAAATTCTATTCACACTGCATCTCACACTGCTAGGCCATTAATCATTGATTCAGGAGCTTCTCATCATATGATTAGGGATGCTAAACTGATTAGTGATATTAAACCAGCTCTAGGAAGTGTTGTGATAGCAAATGGTGATAGAATTCCCATAGAAGGAGTAGGAAATCTGAATCTGTTTAATAAAGAATCTCAAGCTTTTTATATGCCAACCTTTGCATCTAATCTTTTATCTGTGAAAAGAGCCACTAATGATTTACAGTGCAATGTTATTTTTAGTCCTAATGATGTGTGCTTTCAGGATATTAAGACCAGTAAGATGCTGGGCAAAGGTGTGAGCAAGGGAGAGCTATATTTTCTTGAAGATACCAAGCCTAGATCAGATTCCTCTTATGCTTTTAATTCTGCTTCTGTTTTAGCTAATGATGTGTTATGGCATGCTAGATTAGGCCATCCTCATTCTCATGCTTTAAAATTGATGTTACCTAATCTGTCTTTGCAAAATGAAACTTGTGAGGCTTGTATTCTTGGTAAACATCATAAATCTGTTTTTTCTTCATCAAAGACCATTTATGAGAATTGTTTTGATCTTGTTCACTCTGATGTTTGGACTGCACCTTGTGTATCTAGAGAAAACCATAAATATTTTGTGACTTTCATAGATGAAAAATCAAAGTATACTTGGCTCACTCTGATTCCAAGTAAAGATAGAGTCTTAGAAGCTTTTATTAACTTCCAAAACTATGTCACTAACCATTTCAATTCCAAGATCAAAATTTTTAGGTCAGATAATGGAGGAGAATACACTGGCCATGCTTTCAAACAACACTTAGCAAAACATGGAATTATACACCAGACAAGCTGCCCATACACACCACAACAGAATGGAGTGGCTGAGAGGAAAAATCGCCATCTCATGGAGGTTGCAAGGAGCATGATGTTTCACTCCAATGTACCTAAGAGATTTTGGGGAGATGCTGTTGTGACCGCATGCTATCTTATCAACAGAGTCCCCACCAAAGTCCTTAAAGATATCTCACCATTTCAGGTATTAAACAAGACTAAACCTCCTATTGATCACTTACGTGTGTTTGGTTGTGTGTGCTATGTCTTGGTACCAGGTGAGAAGAGAAACAAGCTTGATCCCAAGAGTATCAAAGCTATGTTTATAGGATACTCTCACGCCCAGAAAGGATACAAGTGCTATGCACCAGATTCAAGGAGGGTAATGGTTTCAAGGGATGTGCAGTTTGTAGAATCAAAGGGTTACTATGATGAGAAGAGCTGGGAAAGCCTTAGAGATCTCTCACAAGGACCATCTGATAGAGCAAACAACCTGAGAACCATCATGGAGAGTTTAGGCATCTCTCAGCCTAGGAGCAGTGAGGCGCCTAGAACAACCCCATCACCACCAGTTGCTGTAACCAATGAAGAAGCAGCACCTATTACTGAACCAGTCCATCCTGATCCTGAAGGGGGCAATGAACATGAATCAATACCAGCAGATGAGTCAGTTCATGATCAAGATGGAGCTGAATCTGATCAGTATGAGGGTGAGCAGGAACAGGAAGAAGCATTGATAGAGGAGCATATTCAACCATTGAGAAGAAGTACCAGAGTGAGAAAAGATCCATCAAACTGGAGCAACACCAGAGTATACTTCAACAGCAATGCAGTGGCTCATCCTATCCAAGCAACCTGCTCCTTTGCAAGCTACCCTCAAGAGCATGTAGCTTTCATCATCAACCTGGATCAAGAATATATTCCAAAGACTTATGAAGAAGCTATGGAGGATGATGAGTGGAGAGAGTCTGTTGGAGATGAAGTTGGGGCCATGATCAAGAATGACACTTGGTATGAGACTGAACTGCCCAAAGGGAAGAAAGCAGTCACAAGCCGCCTACTCTTCACCATTAAGTACCAAGCAAATGGGAAACCAGAAAGGAAAAAGACAAGGCTAGTTGCAAGAGGATACACCCAAGTCTATGGAGAGACTACCTGGATACTTTTGCACCAGTAGCTAAGCTCCACACCATAAGGATTGTGCTCTCCTTGGCTGTAAACTTGGAATGGGATTTTATGGCAGATGGATGTCAAGAATGCCTTCCTACAAGGAGAGCTAGAGGATGAGGTGTACATGAGACCACCTCCTGGTATGGAAGACATGGTCAAGCCAGGAAATGTTTTAAGGTTAAAGAAGGCCATCTATGGATTAAAACAGTCACCAAGAGCTTGGTACCACAGCTGAGTACAACTCTCAATGGAAGAGGGTTTGTAAAATCAGAAGCTGATCACACTCTCTTCACCCTCACAAGCAAGCAAGGAATTGTGGTGATACTGATCTATGTAGATGATATCATCATCACAGGAAGCAACAAGGAAGGTATTCATCTCTACTAAAGCTTTCCTTTAAATCTAGCTTTGATATTAAAGATTTGGGTGAGCTAAAGTACTTTCTAGGGATTGAGATATGCCGCTCTAAGGAGGGGCTATTCTTATCTCAAAGAAAGTACACACTTGATCTTTTAAAATGAGGCAGGAAAGCTTGGAGCAAGAGTAGCCAAGACACCACTTGAAGAAGGTTACAAGGTCTTGCGTGAGGGGGAGTTTGAAGATACACCATTTTGGAGACTTCA
>NW_026618614.1:0-11471 GCF_000801105.2 Raphanus sativus
ATTTGGCGTGAAACCTCTATTTATTAAATGCTTCCAAACATTTTCACGATTTGCCAATTTCGAATTGTTGCATTTCTGACATGGACATAACATCTTACAGCTTTCTAGGGCGAATGGTGTGGAATCTGCTTGATGCATAAATGTCTCCAGTCCCGCAATGTATTCTTTCGTCACTCTCCGTTAGCATCTCTATGCATATACATCCACTTCCGCAACTTGTAGACATTCCCGGAGCCTGACATTTTTTTCCTTTCACGTTTTTCTTTTTTTTGTTCTTGTTGGTGTGTTTAAAATGATGTTGAAACTTCCATATTTATAGAAAATTTTCGAATCTGGTAGTTGAAGTTTTGCGAGGAATTTGCGAGGAAAAGGTAGGTAGCCAAAAAAAAATGTGCTTTAAAATTCCTCGTTAAATTCACGTAAACCATTTCCTCATAAAGAAGACGCGAATTTACGTTGTTTTTACGAGGAAAGTTTATTTCCTCATTTTCTCGTAAAGATGATGCAAACTTTACGTTGTGTTTACGAGGAAAGTGTATTTCCTCGTCAAAACCACGTAAAGTTACGTTGTTTTTACGACGAAATATTTTCTTCGTTACTTTACGAGGAAATAACGACGTTTTCTTCTTTTTTTTGTAATTTCCTCGTAAAGTCGACGTAAAATTACGAGGATTATATCTCCTCGTTAATTTTCCTCGCCAAAGTGCTGTTTTCTTGTAGTGTATTGATTAATATGAAGATATCAAGCTGCATAAGTGAAATGGCAGCTGGGCGATGCGGTAAGCAAGCTCTACCAGCTAGAAGAAGTGTAGTGCAGCTCAGTGTAGCTCACTGAAGAGTGTGTTAGCTCCCTGAGCTGGATGAACTAGCTCACTCAGCTGGGTCAGTTGGGGATCAGCTCAACTCAGCTAGACTGAGTGTTCAAGTCTTGGGCAGATGGGCCAGGTCCGGACAGTGGTCGGACCATGTGGACCACCCGGGTGTGCCGGTAAGCCGGTGGGCACTTGTGGTTGAACTTGGGGCTTGGACAACCAGCCTAGGCTTGTGTGTGATGTGTCTAGGAGCAGTTAGGGCTGTCAGGAACGTCTGGTAACTGCCCTAGGCGAACATGTGTGATCTGGACCATTGATTAAATCAATGACCATAAATGATACCGAAAGGGTGCAACCTTTGGAAAGGTGACCATTCCTTTTCTATAAATACAAGGGAAAGTCCGTGCCTTTGCAGGCACGCCAGGACTTCATTTTTCTTCCTGAAAAACAGAGAAAAACAGAGAGATGGTCGGATTACACAATCCAAGACCAAGAGAGACTTGAAGGCAGCAAAGAGGCAGTTTTGATGGCAATCAAGAGGGGAGTTGAGAACGACCCTCTGGTATATTTTGATTATGGTTTGCCACGCCATAAGCTTCCTCTACATCCTTAATACACACGCAAATGGTCAGAAGAGAAGGGAGAAGGCCGGACTTCACTCCCAATGGCAGGAACAGTCTTGAAGGTGGATGCAGTGCAGAAACTGGTTTCATGGAAGTTCCATGAAATGGGTGGTGGGTGCGACCCATGGTTAGATCTTATCAATACTGGAAGTATATGATAAGGCATGATAGAGGCGTGCAATGGAGGAGCATGGCCAGACATGATACAGGAAGCACAAGATCTAGTAAGATCAGGTATAAGGTAACATGTACATATGATTACTTTGTGGTTTATGTTGGTGTCTCTTGAGGTGCATATGAGGCCAAGTATGGCATGCCCTTGGAGACCATACATTGTGATGTATTTTAGGGATGCAGAACCTTCAGGAAAGGGGCGGATCATAGTTAAACTAATTCATCCATGTGGGATGATAATTAGATGCTATGCAACAGCTAGTGATTCATGGTGGTTCATGAGTGAACCTGATCTATGGTTTTGCATTACCAATGGCTTCAGGCCGTGGCAATGAGGTAATGAAATCATATGCTATGATAGGTATCAACCTTGGTGGTACAGGATTGGCTGAGAGCCATGAAGAAGAGCAAGACTGACCAGGTTCATTGGGACATGGTTCCATGGCCAGTTAGGTATGTGTGAAGACTCATCAGTTCTGAGTCATGTGGGGTGGTTGGTTGATTGACTCAGGAACTGGTGGGCATTATTAATCATATGCTCTTGTTGTTTAGAAATAGAGGCACTGAGCCACAGGTTGGCCGGTTCAGAGAATTCTCTCCATGGCCTTGGTTGGGCAGGTAAGTGGAAATCTGATAGTTCCTGAAGGAATTGTTAGGATCCGACTTCAAATATCTCTTAATGGGTATTTATCATGAATTATCATGGTGAAAGAATAGTTTTATCTCATTGATTTAGAGGTGGTCAGTTATGGCCATATGGGCTTTCATGGGCGAGATCAGTTTGATCGAGGCCAGTTCTGAAAAATCTGACTTGACCATCCTCTTAGTTATGAATTATCATGAATTTTAATTAGTTTTTGGAGCACATTTGCTTGAGGTTGTTTTTGTAGCTGAAGACTTCACAAAGGTACTTGGTCTGTGGGGATGGCTGGTTGAATGACTAAGTAACCAAGGGAAGGGTTTATGCAGACACAGGAGAGATGGACGAGTAGACGGGGAGCTGGGCAAAGCTGCCTCGCAGGTCGATCAGCTGGACGAAAGTGTATAGAAGCTCAAGTGAAGTGGTTCAGCTCAGCTGAACTGGACGAGCTAGTTTAACAAGCTGGGGATAGCTGAGGCAATGAGCTAACAAGCTCCGTGGATGTGGTAAAGGTATGATCTAACAATGTTGCTTAGATCTAGATAGAATGGTTAGGGGAATGGAACATCGGTTATTGTATGACTTAGATTAGGTTTAGGATCAACCTTGGAGATGGTAGTAGTTGTGTATACTGATCATGGCTAAGGTGATTCGACCTGACAAGTGTTAGATTGGTTTTAGACCATTGGTTAAGTAGAGAATATTCCGCTGTGCATAAGTTGAAAGGATCTAAGCTAGGGAATGACTAAGGTAGTCTTAAGCTAAGATCTAAGATAGACTTCGCCCTTAGGCGAAAGTATAGATAAAACGCGAAAAATTGAGTGGTTCGGTCAGTATGTGGACCGAACGACGTGAGGCATCGACCGCGGCTTAGTCGGCCGGGTTCGGGTCTTACAACAAGCCTATTGAAAGATCTTTTGAAAATACTTTATCAGCGTCTATCGTTCTTCTTGACTTCCAATGTAGTCCCGTCTTTAAGGGCTTATTGTGCATTGGTTTCCATGCCAAGCTTGAAAAAGCAAGCCACTTGTAGATACAATGTGGTTGGCCCTTCTGGAGACACAACTTGTGCTTGTAATGAATCGGTCAGAGCCTTTTGTGCGTTCTCATTCATCAGATATGACGGGCAACACCGTACGTGAACAGTTGGTGACACCATTGTTCCTCCATCTATGAACTACCCCCATGAAACATACAGAAAATAAACTAGCCATTTTCATCTCCAATGTCTAAAAGAAACAAATAATACAAGAAGCCATTGGTAGTTGTAAGATAGGCGTTCGCATATCCGTTCGCGTCTGGTTCAAATATATTTGAGTTTATTTTCGGAGCCAGAAATTTAAATATATATATTTATAAATTTCGGTTCATGTTCGATTCAAATTTTTGTTGATTAAGTTTTGGCTGAGGTGTCAATGTAAAAAAATCCAAATTTACTTTAGCTAAATATCTAAAATTAACATGAAAAGTGATTTTGGTTTGGGTATTTGGGACCAGAACCGGTAAGTATTTGTGATATTTTTGATGTTTTGAATTTTTTTGTCTGATTTCGATACTTATTTTAGCTATTTTACATAATTTTAAATATTTATGTATTTTGGATAATTCTGAATTTCAGATATTTTAAATACTCTTAGATATTAAGTCTAGAATAATTAATATACAGGAAAGACCTCAAGTGACATTAAACCAAGTTTTTTCTCAATCTAGCTTCCAAGAACAAAATCACATAATTAAGTTTTGTTGCATCTGTGTGTCTTAAATCTCTATTGTACCAGTAAAATGCCCAGCACTCGTGGTACGGTATGCCTTTTTGGTTTAGGAAAGTTACTATTTCTATTGGGAAAAGGAAATCGGGTTTTTCGAGGCTGTATAAATATGGGTCTAAGGGTTTGTAAATTATTATCACATCATTAATAAGAAACCCTAAATGGGTATTTGCCTCAATACGTTTTCTTCTCTATTCTTCTTCTAACCTAAACGACGGCTGTTCACAACAAGTTTCATTTAATAAGAAAAATAATCATTTTATTGGCTTTCACTAATCTCCAAATTATAATAAAATTAAAAGAAATGAAAATAAGTTGAACCAATCATCAACGCCATGGTCTTCGTCGGAACTTGCCTTCATCTCAATGGCATCAGCTCTGGCGTCACTCTGCTTCGTCGTCCTTCAGCTCCGCCGACATCATTTCTTTTACCGTTCCTTAGCTTCGCTGTCGTTGCTTAGCTTCGACAACTTCCTTCATATTTGTCTAAATTCAGTTATTTTGGTCTCACTCAGCTCCACCGTTCCACCGTCATTGGTTCCATCGTTCTCCAGTTTCAACGATCTCTCTCAGTTTCGCTGTATCTCGTTATTATCATCATCAGAGGTTTCTCATATTCATCGTCTTTTCCATTGTTTTTATTGTTTTTCAAATTGTTTTGGAAAATTTTCAATTAGATCAATTATGCTGTTTTCAAATTACAATATCAATGATTAACTAACTTGAATGAGTTTTGTGCTTTTTGTTTTAATTTTGAGTGATTATGTTATTAGAAAAGCTATTACAAACCGTCTTCCTTTGCAACCAGTGGCAGAGGGAGGCAGAGAGGAAAGGGGGCAGCTGCCCCTATGAAATATTGTTTTTTGTGTGTATTTTCATTGATAATTCAAAATTTTTATGATTTAAATGGTAAAATTTCTACTATCGTCCCTTATAAATTACGTTTAAATTTTATATTGCCCTCAACAAAACTTTTGTTTATAGCTCCGTCACTGTATGCAACCAATGATTTATGTTTGTTTGTTGTCAGTTATATATGTTTGTTTGTAGATCAAATGATCAATGTACTCTAGTTATAGCCAATGAACTCTATTTAGTGACATTTGTACCTAATGAATTTGCCTATAGAGTTTGAGTATAGCCAATAACCTACGTTTGTTTATAGACCAATGTTATTTGTTTGATCAATGTTCTTTTTTGTAGACAATAAACTCTGTTTAATAACTTTTTAGCTGATAAATTTTCTTATTATATTGTTTTCAATTGATTTTTAAATTATTTTAGAAAATTCACTACATATTTAATAAATTTATCATGACCAGTGTCTATGTATAGCCAATATTTTTATGTAGTGACTTTTGTTGACATCGTTTCACACATATTTGATGTAATTTTTGTATGTTTGCCTTCTTTGTGAGATTGTTCATAATATATTTTCTAAAATGTATTATTTTTTTCAAAACAAATCAATTTTTTTTTTTTTTTGATTTGCCAGGTGTTGGCCCCCTTCGGAGACCCACCATCTGGGCCCGGCGCCAACCTGCGTCTGTACCCTTCTAGGAGGCCTAAGTCACGCAAAACAAATCAAATTTTGCAGGTTATTCCTAATTTCTGACATATCAACTTCGGATATAGGTAATTCTTACCTTTTCTTGTAATGACAAAGATTATTCAACTAAATTTTTTAGAATGGTCTACGTCTTTGATACGTTCGTTGGAATATTAAAAATGTCAATTACAAAATAAAAGTGTTTGTTTATATAATAGTATCATGTAGCGAATTTTTTGAAGAATCCGAGGAAAAGTCTAGATGACCAAAACGAACAAAGCTATCAATAGTAAAAAGTCAAAACAATACAGAATTTTTGGTACAAGAAAAAACACAAGTATATAACATAAGTTTTGAGGAACAAATATTTGTTTCATGTAAGCTATGCGAATACCGACAGAAGCCTAGTTCATTCTGTAACACATATGAACTTTTTTTTTTTTGCTAAAAAACACATATGAACTTCCAGCCTCAGTCTCTGAAGATTGAAATAAATAAGCACTCAGTTTATGATGTTTTGATCATTTCACAAAATGTAGTAAATACATATAATTATAGAGACATCCATGATTGTAAAAGAAAAAAAAATTTCAAAGTTTTAAAATGAAAAGAAATTACCAATTGTTTTTTTGGTAAAAAAATTACCAATTGTTGATAAAAAAGAAATGACCAATCACATAACGTAGTACAAATAAAATTGCAACTACTATGAAAAATATAATTTTAATGTTGACAAAAACCATCGTGTTCTGTATATATATTGATAATAATAATAAAATAGTAAATAAAAATCATTCTTTAAAGCATCTTGTATATATTATACTCACAAACCCATAACTCCTTCTATTCCCTTGACAATATCAAACTTTAAACCCCTATAAATCAAGAAAGGAGAAAGAGAAGAAGAATCAACAAAAAAAAAACAGAAGCAATCAATGTCTTATTCTTCCCTCAAATTGCCAATCTTTCTCATTCTCTCATCTCTTCTCCATGCCGCTTTAGGTACGTACACATATATCTACTGTATATATATATATATCCAATCGTTAGAGCTCATGATCAAGTTTAACATGATCTTCTCCATTTGTTTCACTCATATCAATTCCAATTTTTTTTTCCAAAATCATTCTTGGTTAGACAAGTTTTCAGTCTTTACATCATGTAAAGAACCATAGATTTCATATCTTGACCAACTACATGACCGCTTTAAGATAGACCATATGAAATATTATTCTTTTATGTTAACATTTGATTTTTTTCTTAATCAGTTTATGTTTTTTGGCCTTTTATAGGGGAAGAAATCATTTGTGAGAATCTGCCCGCTAGTATGTGCGCGTTCTCGATATCTGCTACCGGGAAAAGATGTTTACTGGAGACAGCTAACGTCGCCGGAGAATACACTTGCCGGACTTCCGCGGTGGAAGTTAAAGGAATTGTAAACCACGTGGAGAGCTACGAGTGTGTAGCCGCTTGTGGTGTTGATCGGAAAACCGTAGGGATCTCATCGGACGCAATGATGGAGGCAGGATTCGCCGCTAAGCTTTGCTCTCCGGCTTGTTTGGATTATTGTCCTAACATTCTTGATCTTTATTTCAATCTCGCTGCCGGTGAAGGTAAGATCTTGAGCTTCTTCTTTTAGTCTTCATGCATACGTTGTCATTTTTTGGTATTCTTATGAAATATTAGAATTTTCGAGAATAAGGGCCATGCTTTAAAAAAAAAAAAATTAATGTAATCCACATAAATAAATAGGTAGAAACAATTAAAGGTATATATTTCCTAACTATAAAGCATATATATAACATTAGATCCGTTACATAATTAAGGTTTCTTTACAAAACATATGTTTGAGAAAATTCATATACCAAAATGTGAAAACAAAATTGTATTTACCAAATCAGGAAAAAAACAAGGTTATTGCCGTAAATAAAATGTTGAAATATATACTTATCATGTTTAATGTGGCTGATATGAATGAATTAAGAAATCCTAAACTTGTGAGTTGTGTGTGTTTTGTGTATTTCGATATTTTCCTTGTGTTGTGTGGAGCCTTTTTTTTTTAATTAGACGTCAATGCATGAACTCACTTTCATAATTCTGGTGTTTCTTACCGTCAAGGCAAGGAATTTCAGTTAGGAACTTGATTTGTGATTGATCCTATAGTTACGTACTTACGTTAATACTATATAAAATCAATGATGTAAAGTGTAACACTTGATTCGACCAAAAAAAAAAGTGTAGCACTTGATATATCGTACCAATGGAATACATGCAGGTGCATTCTTACCTGATCTGTGTGATGCTCAACGGACAAATCCACACCGTTCGATGTTGGAAATGCTCAGTTCTGGCGGGGCTCCTGGGCCTGCTTCTGAGACAGCTCCAGGCCCTGTCTCCGACTCCGACTCCTCAGCCCCTGCTCTAGCTCCGGCTGCTATGTAAAATTTTTATTTTGGGAGAAGCTGCTATCACTACAAGAAAACAGCTCATTTGCAAGGAAAATTTGCGAGGAAAATTTTTCCATGCAAATTTGCAATGCATTTGCAACACAGTTGCGAGGAAAAACTTAATCCTCGCAAATCCGTTGCAAATTTGCGAGGAAATATTTGCCTTGCAATTTTGCAAGGGATTTGCAAGGGAATTTACAGATTCGTCGCAAATCCCTCGCAAATTTGCGATGAAAATATTTCCTTGCAAATTTGCGATTGTATTGCGAGAATTTTGCATGTCACTCTTATATCTTCTTAATTATTTCGCAAAATTTTGATGAATTTGCAAGGGACTTGCCTTATATATACAGTATATATTGCAATTTTCTTGCAAAATCTATTTTTTCCGAAATTTGAACGGTTTATTTTCATCAAGAATTTTGGTATGGGATGATACGTTTTATTAAATTATCAAATGTTTAAAACGTATATCAAAAAATACTTTCGAAAATTTAGTCGACTATGGTTATGAACTTAATTTCCAATAATACTATTACTAAGTACTTAACATCTAAACCTTATAACTTATGTAACTAATATACATCAACAGAATTTCCAGAAAATGTTAAACATATTTTCACATTAATTGCTTTTGAAACCGAATACACAAAATACATACAGTCTAAAAACACAACAAAACCTCAAAAAAAACCTAAAATACATTGACATGGATTTGCAAGGAATTTGCAATGGTAACCTCGCAATACCGTTGCAAATTTGCGAGGATTGCAAATTCCCTCGCAAATTTGCAAGGGATTTGCGAGAGATTCCTTGCAAAACCATATTTCCGGATTTTGAACGGTTTGGGTTTCATCAAGGATTTTGGTGTCGGATAATACATTTTATTGAACTATTCAGTGTTTAAAATGTATGTCAAAAAATATTTTCGGAAATTTAATCAACTATGGTTATGAACTTAATCGGATATACTATTACAAAGTACTTAACATCTAAACCTTATAATTTATGTAATTAATAAACGTCAACCAAATTTCTTGAAAATGTTACATATTTTTACATATTTTTTTTTGAAACCGAATACACAAAATACACATAGTTCGGAAACACAACAAAATCTCAAACTAATATTTAAAATATATTGACATGGATTTGCAAGAGATTTGCAATTGTACCCTCGCAATACCCTTGCAAATTTGCGAGGATTGCAAATTCCCTCGCAAATTTGCAAGGGATTTGCGAGAGATTCCTTGCAATTTCCTTGTAAAACCATATTTCCGGAGTTTGAAACGGTTTGGGTTTCATCTAGGATTTTAGTGTCGGATAATACATTTTATTGAACTATTCAGTGTTTAAAATGTATGTCAAAAACATTTTCGGAAATTTAATCAACTATGGTTATGAACTTAATCGGAAATACTACTAAAAAGTACTTAACATCTAAACCTTATAATTTATGTAATTAATATACATCAACTAAATTTCCAGAAAATGTTAAACATATTTTCACATTAATTGCTTTTGAAACCGAATACACAAAATACATACAGTCTGAAAACACAACAAAACCTCAAACAAAACCCTAAAATACATTGACATGGATTTGTAAGGGATTTACAATGGTACCCTCGCAATACCCTTACAAAATTGCGAGGATTGCAAATTCCCTCGCAAATTTGCAAGGATATTGCGAGGCTTTCATTGCAAATCCCTTGCAAATCCATATTTCCACAATTTCCTTGTAAATCCAACTACACATTCTTTAATCCTTTGTCTTAAAAACAAACTCCAATTACAACATTTTAAACTTAAACTCCAAATCTTAAATATAAAACTATAAATTAAATATTTTCAAAAAAAATTCTCAAACCATATATCATATAAACTCAAACCATATATCATACTTCAAACCCTAAACCCCAAATTTAAACCTTACATACAAAACAATAAACTTTTACATTTCAATCTAATAATTTTTAATCAAATTAGCTGTCAAAGTATATGAAGATTTATACACTGTTTTTTAAAAAGAATCATTTCTTTTAAAAAATTATATACATTAAATAAACCCTAAACTTCAAATCTAAATCAGAAACATAAAACTTAACCTTCAAACATTATAAAATAAATCACCAAACTCTAAGTTTCGTTTATAATCTATTTATTTCAAATATTAATCCTATATTTTTATTAATGGAAAAATACCTTTTTTGTCAACAAAGAAAAAACAATTAAAATGTTCTTGAACACAATCATCAAAATGTGTCTTATTATTCAACCTCACTCGAATAGTCACACTTGTTCTTTCTCACGACCATTAGCCCTATACGTACAAGTATGTGTTTGATTGGATTGTAAAGAATTAAAAAAATAAGGTAAAATATGATTGGTTGATAAAGATGTGGCAAGGATTGACTCTAACTAATCTTAGCCGTTGATTCTATCATCCATCTAATGGACATAAATCATTTGTGCTTCTTGTCTTTCTTTGTTTTCCTCTCCTCTCTTCTTCGTTTATTCCTTTTCATCCATTATCTCTCTCTGCAACTGCTGATGGCTTCACCCTCCTCACCACCACCATTGGTATCTCACTTTGTCTTTCTCTTCTCTGGCTTCATCTCTAGCTATTTCTAATTGGTAATTTTTTTGTTTTTTTGCAGATCCGAGAAAAACAGTGATGAAACATGAAGGATAAGTGGTAGTGTAACAGAGCAGACAGTGAAGAGGACAACGATGGTGGAGAGGAACCACCACAACCTTGAACAAGTCTTATGTGGATGGTTTCTTCCGAATCAGCGGCGGAGAGAGGAGGCGTGAAGAACTTGAGGTGGCGATGGAGTTATGTGAGGTGGTGAGCTTTTTGCTTAGATTGTAGCTCTAGGTGATTCTTTGGATTTTGTCTATTATCTTCAAGTCAGATATGGATTCAGATTCTTTAACCCTAATCCCTTTTAGATCTGGTTTGTTTAACAACTGTATATTGATATTTGTGTAGATTTAAAAAGAGGAGGGAGAAGAAGAAATTAAAGGAGTAGAGGAGGAGATGTGAACGGAGTGGAAGGAGACCAGGCAGAGACGTAACCGGACTAGAAAGAGGCGAGGAGGAGATGTGACTTGAGTGGAACGAGACGAGGCGGATACCTGACCAAAGTTACGCCGATGTCGGCTCGCCGCTTCGCCAATGTCGTCAAAGCCACGCCCGTGGTGGTTTTGTATAATATTTACATATACCCATGTATTTAGATTTGTATTTTATAACAAATACGTATACATTTTTGGTTTAATATAATTTATATTATTTAATAAATAATTAATTGAAAATTTGTATTTTTTTTGTTTCTTTACCAAAAATTTGCGAGGAAACTGCGTTTCATGTATCTATTGCAAATCTGCAAGGAACTATTATCCGTTGCAAATTTGCGATGTATTATTTTCCGTTGCAAACTTGCGAGGAAAA